>NW_017731565.1:2159694-2191038 GCF_001890085.2 Hipposideros armiger | reverse complement strand
ACATACACATATATATATATATATATATATATATATGGTACCGATATGATTTCCTGAAGTCAGTGGAGGAGAATCTTGATATAAACCATTTTTTATGTTATGGTAGGTAGAAGTTTGGTTCCCATGATCTTTGCTCTCTGGGTCACAATTCTGGGCACTACATTACATGGCAAAGGGATTTTGCATATGTAATTAAAGTTACTGAACCGCTGATCTTAAGATAGGAAGGTTATCCTGTGTGAGCCCAATCTAATCACATGAGTTCTTAAAAGCAGGGAACTTTCTTTGGCTATGGACAGAAGAGATGCAGCTGAACAGAAACTCAGAGATTCAAAGCATGATCATGACTCACTTTTGCTGGCTTGAGATGGAGAGGGAACATGACAAGGAAGGCAGTCGGTCTTAAGGGGCTGAGGGAGGCTCCTGGCTGAAAGCAAGCAAGGTAACAGGACCTCACTCTCCACCCAACTACTAGAAGCTGAGATCTGCTTGTAAGTGCATCTCCCTACTCCCTATCTCACGGCTTCCAGACAAGAGCCCAGCCTGGCTGACACTTTACCTTTGGCCTTATGAGACCCAAGACAGAAGAAACAGTCAAGGCTACCCAGAATTCTGACCTACGGAAATGTGGAATAATAAACCTGAGTAGTTTTAAGCTTCTAAATTTGGGTAATTTGTTATGTCACTGATAGGAAAGTAATAATACACATGTAATAAGCCATATACTCCAAAAAAGAATACACATACACAATCAATGATAACTGTGCATACCATGCAACCTATTGCTTAGATTTTATAGCTAAGTGAGCAAAAGAAAACTTGGGGAAAGCCCTTACAAACTCATCTCAGCCCTAATTCAGGTAGATAAAATGATGGAAGGAAAAAGTTTTCCCAGGATTAAAATGGCATGCTAAACCTACTTCTAAGTATTTTGTGAGAATTAATTGAGACTAAAAGAATAAAGCACATAGCAAATTCCTTAGCACATTTTTAGTACTCTGCGTGACATTCTCCTTTCGTCCTTCTCCAGCTTCCCAGCTGAGGCCATTACTTGGTATTACCATACCTTTGTGTTTCCAGAGGTGCATACCATGAAAAAAAAATCTGTAATATAAAGCAGACAGTGAATCAGTATCATCTGAGATGCTTGTTAATTGCAGCGTCCCACAAGCCACATCAGACTTGCTGACTGTGAGTCTCCTGGGTTGGGCTTCAGAAGATGTGAATGTTTAACATGTTGCCAAGGCAAATCTTGGGCGGTTGCAGGGCTCGCACCCAATAATCCTGCTGGACTTGATTAGAATGGAGCTATCAATAGCTGCTAAGTTATCAGAATCTTCCAGAAGAGTAATGTGGGTCCACAACATGGCTGAGAACAGAGTCATTGCATCTTCTGGCAGCAAGGCAGCCTGTTCCTTCTGCTCTTCATAGATTTCATCAGTGAGCTAAGGGAAGACTAAGATGCTGTATTCTTCCTACTTCTTAGTTGAGAAGGTTAGGTAGGACAGCCCTGATATAAAAGAAGAGAGAAAAAATGATAACACTGTAGTGTGACCACACATAACCATACCTAGAGCTGCTGAGTTGATAGCTGTCCTTGTAATTCAGCTGTAGTTGAAGTTGGAAAACCTGCCAAGTTTGTGGAAACTGGCCTCTAGTTGCAACTGTGACCATTATTTTTCTCTTTCATGGTGTTTCTTTTTAAACTGTGTTTGAGATCTTTGTTGTAGTCATGTACCCTGGGGCACCAGCCTGGTGTGTGGAGACTTCAGTGAGATATAGCACATAAAAGAATAGAGTATAATGTGACGAATTGCAATGACAAGGCTGAGTCGGAGGTACCTTGTGAGTGATAAAGTGAATTGAAAACTCTCTTCCTATGAGAGTGCACAGGGGAGATGAGGGGCAACCTGAGGATACAGACAGTGATCTCTTCCCCGGAAAGTGTGGCCACACACGCTATGTACCAGTCTATGCCTTGATCAAACACCCAAGGCCTGTATTCACCCCGTCCAAAATAAATATAATCTGCCATCAAGTGCGCATGTTATTAGCAACAGGCTACATGAGTTAATCATTCATGAAGGTGGGGAATGTGGCACTGATCCAAGGTTGAGCCATGTGTGATTAAGATGAAAGAGCATTGCCTAGGTATTCAGAAGAAAGACCAATGCAAATACGGTCACACGATCAGCACAGCAACACAGTTATTAAAGCCCTCCCATGGCGAAGAAATAAAAACTCACCAACGACAGCTTTAAAAAAAAAGGAAAAAAAAAAGAAAAAACTTTTTGTTTTAGTGACCTCTTTGTGCCCCTTTCCTCTTTTTGATTTAAGAAGCACAATTTAAGTTTATAAAAATTAAAGCATAAAATCAAGTCTTATCCCAAACATTCAACAAAACTAATTCACATAACATATTGAGTCACATTTTTGGTTTGTGCCTGACATTAAGAAATGGCAATGACTTGTTTGGGGGCATCTTTCCAACTGGACATCCTTACAGGACTTCCAGGATACTGCTAATTTGGAAAAGGGTTGCACATAACAAAGGGGCTTTGGAGAGAAGAAACACAACTGGGGTGCAAATATATTGAATCTTTCCAAGATGTAGTTTATGGACATTCTCAGCTGTATCACTTTCCAGAGCATCACTTATGAGCCTGGAATGAAGAAAATGCAGTAACTATACATATAATGCGGTGAGTTCTTTTGTTTTACAGTTGAAAGCACACTTTCATACTCTTCTTATTTTGTACCAACTTGACTTGATTAGTAACTTTCTGCCACACAAATAAAAAGGGAAAACACTCTTCCAGACTTTTCAAACTTTCTGATATATTTTAGAATTATGAGGAAATAATATATTCAAATTTTAAACTCTATCAGATATACAGTGCTCATTATACCACGAGGAGCATTGTAATGTCCCATGATGCTTGCAGAACAATGGTGAGGACAACCCTGAATCTTGCATAGCTATGAGAGCTGAAGTGGAATCCTTCAGATCCTAGACTCTGACACTATCTTTCCCTTGTATCCCTGCTGCCTGAGATGCTTTCTGGTTTTGAACTCTTTCTCACTGTGATCCTCTGATGTCTCCTCAACAACTAGGGGTCCCTTTGTTTTCAGCCAAGCAAGGTATGTGGAGTTATTTCTGAATATCTGTTCAGGAGATACCTCTCAATTCTGCACTACTCACCAGGCCCTGCCTGCCCCGTTTATTATGTTTAACACCCTATTACTGCTAGAATTCTGAAGGAAATTTCTTATCAAATGTATCAATCTGTTCTATTACTCTTTCCATTTCGAGTATTGCCCCCCCCATATCAATATTAGTCAGGATTCTCCAGAAAAGCAAGGAGATATATACATATATATATATATATATATATATATATATATATATATATATATATATAATTTATATAATATATAAATAAATACCAATAAAGATATTTATTTTAAGAAATTGACTCATGATCACAAGGGCTGGTGAGTCTGAAATCTGTAGGGCAGGCAGGCAGGCTTGAAACTCAGGTGGAAGTTGATATTATAGTCTTGGGGCAGATTATTTTACTTTCTGGCAAACCTCATTTTTTGCTAGTAAGGCCTTCAACTGATTGGATGAGGCCCACTTATTGTATGGAGGAGATTCTCCTTTATTTAAAGTCCGTTGATGTTAGATGTTAACAATATCTACAAAATACTTTTAAAGCAACACCCAGATTAGTGTTTGATTAAGTCATTGGGTACTACAGCCTACTCAAGTTGACATATAAAAACAACCATCACAATCCTCATCTAGGAGAAAACAGCTATTCTTTACAGCATTCTTGAGAAATCTGTTTAAATTCTTAACTAATCTGCTTTCCAACCTCTCCTAGGAATATGGGTAGAAATTTGAACCACTTCCCCTGTTTTAGCTCTCTTCTCTAGAGAAGGTTCTTGATTGAGAGCAATGACTTTTCAACTTCATGTTTTCATGGATCCTTCCTTGAAAATTGTTGAAAGCTTTGGGCCCTCTCTTTGGAAGAAAAAAAAATCCACATGTCCAATTATAATATTTCACAAAACCCTCAGATGTTTACTTTAATGAACCTTATACCTCAGTTTTTAAACCTTTACGCCAGATTAAAGACCTGAGAAATGGGAAATTCTCCACTTTATTTTGGGGAGTTTTATTTTTTTTCCATGTGAGTTGAATAAGAATTAATTTAAAAATAGGTCAGTTGAAGCAAAAAGCAAAACTTAGTCTGTATCACCGTAAATAATTTAAGACACGAAGTCAATTAATTTAAGAGAAAACACATTCTCAAAAAGTTATTTTTGCTCACACAGCTCATAGGAAACTTTTCATAATCATTGTCACCTCTTATTTAATGTACCCATAGGGGACACATAATTTTAAGAAGGGCTTCTTTTTAAATCTAGAATCTCAACTATACCTGAACTATTAAATCACTAGGAATTTTAATTGACTGCCACACTCTAGCTTAATAGTATAGGCATACTGCTGTCAGCTAGACTACTACTAATCGTATGCATTAGTGTTACTATTAGATAAAACTAGCCTTTGCATGACTGCATATCAAACTCAATGTGTAAGGAACTAAAGACTTAATCTTAAATATTTATCAGAGACTCTTTCACCTGAATTTGAGTGATTTTATGCCAAATATGGATGGGTTCAATCATTTAGCAATATTCAGTATGTTTTATGAAGAAAATATTGCTTTAAAAGTCACATCTGTGTAAACATGGTCTAAATAAAATATTGCATTTAATAACTATATCACTATATGAGAAACATAGGAGATTTAAATGAGAGATCCACAGTGGTTTATATTTTTTAATATAGTGCTCAGTTTGGGGCACTAAGATTAAGTCACTGATGAAGAAGTATATGTCTAAAAGCAGTGAACAAAACAGTGAGAAATATGGTAGATAGATAGATAGATAGATAGATAGATAGATAGATATAGATAGATAGATATGTAGAGATATACTGTATTAGCAAAACTTAGGGTACTTATTGCTTAGAAAAGTAAATATGGCAGTAATACAAGAACTTTGATCAATTTAAATAGGTTTCATGTTAAAATCAAGATGCAGTACAGTATCCATAACGGGCTACAACTTGTGTCAAAAAGGAACATGGGGAAAAAAAAAGGAACATGTGTATGTGAGTGCATGTGTGTGCACATAGACTATCTGTAACTGGTTTTACCAAAAAATGGCAACAGTAATTGTTAATAGAAAAGTCAACTTTTCACTGAATTTATTTTATGGTGTTTGTATTTTTAACAAGGCCATATATTACCTAATCAAAACATTTTTAATTACAATAAAATTGCTTTAATGTGAGTAAGGAATTCCAGTTATAGATAGTTGTAGCATTTACTCCAATGGAAATAATGAGAGGGAAATAAATATTTACCAAGTATGTTCTGTGTGTCAGAAAATTCAATATGTTATTTCATATGTTCCTATAAGGTAGGATCTCCTATTCCCATTTAAAGAATCATGCTGAGATTTAGCAAATTTAAGGACTTATTGAGTGTCACTCCTATAATGCAAAATGGAGAATTTAATTTCAGTTCTGTTTGACTTCGAGTCTCCACCTCAAAGCTCCCAGGGAAAGTGGTAGCAGATGATCCTTCAGGTCTATTTCAGTCCTATGTCATGACTTTTGAAAGAACAGAGCTAAGAAATGAGTGATGTTGAGTCTTTTTCATTATTGTTACAAAGTAAAAAAGACCAACTGGTAAATAAGCAAGTGGCTCTTTGCTTTTGAAATTTGAATGTTGAAAATGTTAAAGTTAATAAGAGGGTAAGTTAGAAAGGGGCTCAGTAAAGAAGTTATGAAAAATAGTACAGCCATGTAAGTTTTGGCAGATACCCTAAATTGGCATTTAGAGTAAAGACAAAAGTGTAGAGTTACTTGAAAGATAGAGGGCCAGCAAAGCTATTCAGAGAACAGGATGAAGTAATTACAGCTGGGAAATAGGGGATGAGCTCAGGCTCTTGTTTTAGACATCAGAAAAGAAAGGGAGCTGAGAAAAGCAACAATTTCTGTGGTTCACATGACCGATCCCAATAGCCTTCCAAACTCCTTTCCCAACTTCATTCACATTCTCACGATGTCTTCCAACCACTTGGCTGATTTCAGTAGAAATGACATATATTTCATTGAACTCCCAGAACACTCTTATTAAAGATATTCCCTCAACGACAACTGTTTTAGTTTTTGTTGGAAAAATTACAGCTACACAAGCTAGCCAATTACTATATCTGATAATAGACAAGATTGACCTGTGGGTAAACATGCTGAACCACAATAGAATTAACATTTTGCCTCAGATTTCTATGTTGTACAAACTATAACATAGTTTCCAAAGCTTTGTTTAGACAGTGATACTAATAAGAGGGGATTGATAGAGAACTAAAAATATTATAAAGTTATGTGAACCTCTGGTTAATGCAATGTTTATTAGGTTTATACAATAAAATGAATTCATTTAGACTATATCAATTTGGAATTTGAGATAATTCACTCAGAGTCTTGGTTAAGTGGGCTTCACAAGGATTAAGAAGAAGTGTGTTTGCTGAGTCAATTAATAACATAAACCCTCCATAGAGGGGCATTAAAATATTTAATGCAGAATGAAAGGTATTTCCAAGCATCTTCTAAACCAGTGGTTCTCAATCAGGGATGATTTTATCCCCAGGGAATATTGGCAATACTGGAGACATTTTTGGTTTTTACAATAAGTGGGGGGATACTACTGCTATCTAGTGAGTAGAGGCCAGGGCTGCTGCTAAACATCCTATAATGCACAGGACAATCTCCCACAACAAAGAATTCTCCAGTCTAAAATGTCAATAGTGCTGAGGTTGGGAAACCTCTAAAAGCACCCATTTATCATATGCCAGTATGCTTATTGCAAACAGTGTTTATCCAGTCATTAAAGCAGGCCCCTTAAAACTTCCACTAGGAAATCTTTTGTTGGTCCAGGTTAGTTAATACCACAAAAACCAACAAAAAAGTCATTTAATGTGTCTGTTATTCTTTTCCTGTACTAGGACTCTAATGGGAGACACTGGTGCTAATTTATTATATAGTGTATAGTAACTGTTGCCATATCAGCAACTCTAATATGACAACCAAAATACTTGAGAATGATTAAACTGCATTTCTCTTAAAAATGTGTATTGTAACACAACTCACAAATTTAGACTTGTCTTTCCCTCCTTATACTAAATACAATCAAATAAATAAATTCAGGTTTTTTTTCCATTTACAAATATATTTTGTCTTGCATTTGAAGTGGTGGATTTATTTGAAGAAAACAACATTTAATGAAAATGAATATTCTAGTAGTTGGGTTTAAACTAACTATATATTGTATTATATAATATATACTACTAGAAAACATATGCCTTGATGATTGGCCCATAGCCATTGTGATTTTTTTCTACTATATTATGATTTATTATGTAGTAACCTGACTTACATTGTCTAAACTAATTGTGCACATTTCCAAAGTATACTTTTTGTTACGTTGCAAAATTAAAATTGAAGAAAGAAATCAACATGTTTAGACAAAGGAGAAAAAGTTCTCTAAGTAGTTTTCCTAGGGCATCCAAATGCTACTAGACCCTGGGGCAGCTTTGTATTAATTAATATAGCTTTGTTTTAATGATATACATTTGTAATTATGCACTCTTAAGTATTTAAAAAGCTTAATGTGTTTTGGATGAAAAAAAAATCAGACCTAACAAAACCCTTTATAAAATAAAATTAAATCATATTTGTTATGAGTAAATGAGAAACATAAGCAAAGGTAACAGATACAGAAACTTTTTTCTCTATTTCCAAAATTCTTTTTGAATTTCTCCTAGAAATAAACAAGTGTGTGCTACTATGAAAATTAAGGGGGAAAAAAATTTCTACAGAGTAGACCCAGGGGTCAGAAGGTATAACAGAACCACATCTAGGTTATCTAATCACTCCCACAAAAAAGTCAATGGGCGTTAGACCGGGGACTAAATAAATTCCCTCCTCTTTCAATCCTTGGGAATCCCAAAAAGGCATTTTCTGTTTTGTTTTGTTTTTCTTTTCTTCTTTTTTTTTTTAAACTAAATTTAAGTAAAAGAATAGAGGTTATGAAGTAGTTCTAAAAAAAACATAAGAACATCTAGGCACTAATAAATCTGTTTGTATTGTAAAAAGATGCCCAAGAAAAGGTAGAATGGCATAAAAGTAAACAAAAGGAAAAAAATGACCAATTTAAGGCCTTGTACTTAGTCCTTCAAACCTTTTTTTTCTAGGTGCTCTTGCTTCAGTGATAATTATAAAACATGGGACTTTTGACCCAATTCTGCTACCGGCTTTCTGAGTAAACTAAGAAAATCACCTAACTATTTTTTGCCAGTTTCCTGTGCACAGTGATAGCATCTGTACCATACGTCTTGTTTCCTCAAAGTGGAACATCATTCATCAGTCAGAGGAAGACTAAGCAAACAGCACATCCAATGGTCGCCTAACGTGTGGTACTGCATGTGGTTCTCCTCCAACACTGGTCTGCATTCTCTATTGTTCTAATGAGCACAGTTATTTTCTGCTTTAGTCAAAATGACCCTTGGATGCATTCAATCCTTATCTGGGTGGGGGGTGCCAGGCAGGTTTTGGAGTAGATGAAAATTGTTGATGTGTATAAAGCATGCTGTAGAGGTAGATACAGTTATAAAGGAGCTGTCTTCCTCGAGAATGTTTCAACGTATAGCTTTTCAAATGAATTTATGTGCAGAATTCTTGCAATACTTTAAACTTTGCATCTCGTTTATAAAACCATGAACGAAAACATTATTTGCAGCTCTCCTAGTTTGTAGCTTTTCTACACCAGTGCCTAGCTTTTCACATGACAGGGCTCTACTTGCTTACAGTGCGTGAGCAATAGAAACTTGAGGAATGCAAGTGATCTCTCACTGGAAGTCAGAATGAGTTCAGGAAAATGACTAAAAGTCCTCAGGATGCTTACCAAGTTTGTATGACTCTCACACTTCATACTCATATTCAGAGATTATATTTGACATGTAGCCTTCTCTTAAAATACCAACATTAAAACCAAGGAGAAACATGCCTTTAAAACAAACAACTTGATTCTCTAAGCGTTATCCAGTTTTCTAAGTCTCCCCACATAGTAACTATCAACATGCTCATATTCCTCTCCAAAGCTGATGGCTCTGGCTTATATTTGAATATTAAGAGACAGTCATACCAAGCACCCCTACCAACTTCTAAGAGAGGTATGTTATATGATAGAGAATTTAGTCTTTGTTCTGGATTCCTGCTGGGGAACTTCTACATCCCTTGAAATTTCCTGAGTGATAGAAATGTCTTTGCTATTCATAATCACATCTGAGTTTACAGTAACGAGGTGAGTCTTAGTGGACTTATAGATAGCTTAGGATTGGGGCCTGGTCACCAGAAAGACCAGCCACTAATCGAGGGTTGGGATTTTAAACCAGCCGGAACCCCAGAGAGGAGAGAGAGGCTGGAGATTGTGTTCAGTCATGTGGTCATTGAGTTAATCAGTCGTGCTTATGTAATGAAACCTCAATAAAAACTTTGGACACTGAACTGACGCTCCCTGATTGATAAATACATTGATATGCTGGGAGGATATGTCCTGATTCCACAGCAAAAGTCCTGGAAATTTTGAGATTAGGATCCTCCCATGCCTTGCCCCTATATGTCTCTTTACTTGGCTGTTCCTGACTTGTATCCTTTATAAGAATTCTGTCAATGTAATTATAGCACCTTGATGAATTATGGGAGCCATTGTAGTGAATTATTGAACTTGAGGGTATTATGGGAACCCCTAACTTTGTAGCCAGTTGATCAGAAGTATGGTTGAGCATAAAACACAATAGGAGCTCCTGGAGCTGCCAGGCTAGCATTAGGAATAGATGAATATCATGACCTACATCCTGTACCTCCCCCTGCTGCTTTTGCTGCTAGAAAGCTTCCAGAGAGACCTCTCTTCTGGGAAATGCTGAGCTGCGCTACCTGTGTGGTTTTAAGAGAAGATGCTGTTTTCACCTTTGCCACTCGGTTCCAAGGCTGGAAAAGCTCCTCTTTAACAAGATGGACTTCCCTGAATGCTTAAAAA
Source organism: Hipposideros armiger (assembly GCF_001890085.2). NCBI lineage: Eukaryota > Metazoa > Chordata > Mammalia > Chiroptera > Hipposideridae > Hipposideros > Hipposideros armiger. Next base: position 2,180,860 of record NW_017731565.1, on the reverse strand, counting down.
TTATGGAAGGAAATGCATCACAGAGAGCCTTGCGATGACCCTATTTTATACACGGTCTCCTAGTGGCAAGGCCAATGGCAATGCCTTGCTCTTCCCATTGATTGAGCCCTTGCGCTGAGGTTCCAGGAAGAGGAAAACAGTTCCTTCTAACTCCAGGCTGAAGTCTTCCTCTCAAGTCCTTATTTCTTATCCTCAGGTAGAGCTTTCCTAAAATGATTGGAAGTGGAACTATTCACTCATTTGATGCAGAGATATAACATTGCATAGCCCTATATATATATATATATATATATATATATATATATATATATATATATATATATATATAATATGTATATAATCAGAATAGATATCTAGGTTCATCGATATAGATGTCCATATGCAGAGCATCTATAACCTAGCCAGTGTCCAAGTATGCCAACCTTATCCCAGGTCTTTTTTTCTCATATCCTTCTTTCAGTTTATGGTACAGTTCAGAACTTCAGTCTTGAGCAAAAATACAACAAATAAGCCATACCATATAGGCTCAGGGTAATCTAATCCATACAGAGTTAGGACACATTTTCCTTAAAGTTACAGAGTCTACAGAAGCTCTGCTAAATCTATACCCAATTTTTAATTATAAAATAGAACCCTTCTCTTCTCCATTTGAGCATCTGCATACAGTTCAGTGGTCATTTCTGTTTTTCTCTACAACAATGTGCCTGTGCTCGCTTTATAGTTCTGTCACTAAAGAGCCCACTCACATGTTTTTCTCAGAAATAAATAATCCCTCCCCAAAGCTGAACTGAATCTTCACCTTTTAAGAAGTTGAAACTACTTTCAATATTTTAAAATAATTTTGTCTATTGCTTACATATATAATTATATATATAAAAGAGATAGACAAATAGACAAATATGTATATAACATTAATCTACTGTGGTCTAATAAACCTAAAGGGAATCAGCTTAATTATTCACTATATCATCAAAAGACACTGTGGTCATATTTTATAAACATGAGATCTTTTATTCAATGCAGCTGGGTCATGTCTAAATTTAAGGACCACTTGCCCCTTAGATATTCTGCATTCTATGCAGAAAATTTGTCCCCATGCTCTGGGCTGAAAAAGCACACAACTATCTTGATGTAAGACAATTAGTACAGAAATAAAAGTTTGTTTTAAAGTTGATCTTGCTTCACAATTATAAAGGGGATAAACCTTAAAATATATTCAATTACTCTTTATTTGTAAGTAATGGTGGACAGCATGTTTACCTTTTAAAGTCTCATACGAGTATATTTTCATTAGTTCTTTATTTAGCCAAGTGCAGCAACATTTCAATAACTTGCATCTAAAATTTTACTGTCCATTTGCTTGCAACTAAAGACGCTGGAGGTTCTACATACCTTGCCCTGATCTTTTTCCACTCCATTTCTGATAAATAATTCTTGCCTATCTTTGCTTCCATCTCATTTGAAACAAGGCCAATATTTCTTATCTGCTTTCAGATGTTTATGTACACTTGATATGCACCTGCCTGTCCCTATCATTAAAGCAATCACATCTCTCCAGCATATTCTTTGATTAACAATAACATGAATACATTCTGATGTACAGATATTACCACTACTAGTAATAATCATAAAAGGAAAAAAAAACTGGATAATTCCTTAGTTTTTATTTGGTTACAAACCATGACATTTCCTGTGCTGTAAGCCACATATAACTTTTGGGGCTATAATTAAAAAAAAAAAGTTTTATTCCTCAATAGGAAAATTAGCAACAATGTCCTTTCCTATCTGAGAGGGAGTTAACAACACAGTCTTTAGGATATGAAGTCTTGCTTCCTTTCTATCCCTTTCCAAGTTCTCTTGTTCTCATGGCCAAAGGGGGAGCCTGGCTCTCAATCTAAGGGTGGTGACATGGCTGACAGTTAAGGAATGTTTTTGTGAATCGGCAATAGCTTAAACAATGCTGCTTCTGTGACAGCACTGGGGCCCTTGAGGGAATAGAGTGACTGCTCAGAGTCAGCTGCCAGCTCCACCCAAGGACAAGCACCAAAGTTGTCCTTCCCTCTTGGGTGAGCCTCACGTGTGCTGCGCTCAGAGGAGAGGAGAATTGTTCCCTGCTGCTCGGAGTCAAGGAGGGAGGCCGCATTTATGATGCTGACACTTGGCACAAGCCTGCTGTCCCTTTGTCAACACTGCCTGCTCTTCCACGCCATCACAGGCAGCCCACCAGGCTAACTGCCCAACCCTTACTGAACATACTGGCAGAGCCAAATGGAATGGGGACTGCTTTACTCTTGGTTGTTGCTGTTGTTTTCAAATATGCTATTATGTTATTAGTGTCTTCAGCACTTCCTAGCAGGAACCAGAAGAGACAGGAAAAAAAAAAAAGGAAACGATGTTACAAAAGAACATAGACTACTGCTTTTATTATATTTGTGATTTTAAAAAAATCACAAAATTTTAAAAGTCCCTCAAGAAAAATATTCCTCCTCTAAGAGATTCAACTATGTTTAGAAAAGAGTCTGTTCTCATGTTCTTAATAATAAAATATTAGCTCTTTTGAATTCTATCAATTTATACATACATATTATATCTATGAAGGTAAATAGGTATTATTTAAGGATAATATATATATATATATATATATAATACCTATTATATATTTTTTGTAGAACTCTTTCTTAAATTATATCTTGTAAATCTATATATTCATTTGCATCCTTAATTTTCAATGGATAGATGAATATATTCTACAAACTAAATAATGATCGCCCTTTCACTCGTAACCTATGGGATAATCAGTAGCTATTTTTCTCTGTTATTGAAATTGGACTTTCTCCTATAAAGGAACCTGCCAATAACTTCACAAATAAATGTGGTGTTTGTGATTCAGAATCATGATTTGCCGTGAGACAGGAAAGAGGAGTAGTCCCTCCCTTTTTCTCTTCACCAAAATGATGAAAAGAATGGCTTTGAGTTTTGCCTTGTGTTTGTATGTGAATTTTTGCAACTTCTCTAATCATTTTTCATAAGGATTTTTACAACTTCAGTGAGTTTTTGGGGAAAATAACAATTCTGAAAACTGTGCACATTATTAGTGTCCCTTTGAAAACCCCTGCTGCAAATGTCTCAGTCAAGCTAGTGGGCCATGGGCTGTATGAGCACATGAGGCAGCTTCTTATCAGAGAAATGAGTGGGAGAGCATTTCGTTGTAGTGGCTGTAACAGCAGCGGTGATTAGGGGCAAAAGGGCCATAATGATAACATCTACAAAATGGTGCACTGTTCTCTGAAATGCAACATGAATATTCCCAAGAATGAAAGACAACCAGCTGCGAACATGGCAAACGGAACATACTAATTCACAAAATCGTGTAGCTGCCCCCCACCCCTTTCTTAAAAACAACAATAAAAACAATGTCACAAAGAAGAGAAAGGGAGTTCAAATTATATTTCCTTTCTTTTTCTTCTAATACTTCTGTGAAAAAACAAGAGCAAGGACAGCTACTGCAGAAGCCCAGGTTTTAGAAGACAGAAGAAAAGGAGTTGATAAAATAGCAGATAGGAGTCTCAAAAGTGAAGACCAAATAGAAAAATAATTGAATGTGAGGGAAAAAAAAATTGGGTCTAGAATAATGAAGGGCTATAAAATGATTACAGGGATGCACACTTACAACTGTTTTCTGAGAGTCAGGGGTTAGGACAGAGCAACGGTAGTTTGAAACAAATGGGAGGATGTATAGGAAGGACACGAAGGATACGTGTCTATCTAGGGAAGGAACAAGGAAGATACAAGAGCATTTCCTGCAGCTGACTGATTCCAAATAAGCCACTCACACATGAGGCATCGTGCTCAGGTCTGCTTCCTACGTCTAGGTCAGCCATGACTAGCAGAGAACCATCAATCACTTCCACTCACAAAATGGAGTGAGAGTGATTGATTGTTCAAGACTGAATTAGCCCTGCCTGATTCACGGGAAATCTTAATGGAATCCGGGAGCCCTGAACTGGAAACTTGGGTTTTGGCCTGGAAATGGACCCCAAACCTTGGGGCTAAGCCCAGGCGTGCCCTAGTCAATCCAAATTCACAGCTTCAGGAAGAAGTATTTGGATAACTGAGTTCCACACATTGCTTGTTTTATTTTAACACTTTTTTCAGATTTTCTTTCTGAAAAACATGTTTAAATAATATGGCTTTTTTTTTTGGTCTTCCAGGAGCCAATTCCATTCATATTTTCATTAAGAGCATGTTTAGTTCTTCCATCCCAATCTTAATAATAATTGCCCTTTATTTTACATATCTAGTTTTAAACAATAGTTTCATACACAGAGATATATTATAGAGAAAAATAGTTTTCAATAAATACACATGCAGCTAAAATGAAGTGTGCAGTACTTAAGAACAAGGTAATAGCCCCTTGAAGAGACTTCTTTTCCTCTCATTATTTTCTACCTTTCTTTATATTATTTTTAGCTCACTGGCAAATTAATTTTTTGCTGAAATTCAAAACTGTGTAAACTCAAGTTTGGTTTCCAAGATTCTTTCTTGTTTGGAAAGACAAAATATCTGTCATTTCTTAGAGGACAATGGTGATGAGCTATATATGGCCTGAACAGGACAGTCGCTCCTCTCCCCTCAAACCTCTCACCCTTGAGGTTTTAGGCCAGCTTAAGCTTGAATCTGAACTCTCCCAAGACCTCGTAGGGACATTTATTTTCAGTAGAGAGCTCCTTCACTCTTGAAATTCCTCCTTTCTCCAAATATGAAAGAATCTAAGTCTAAACCTCTGGGTAAATTGTAAGGGTATGAATTAGAGCAGCCTCTTAGTTGCTTATGGGTTGTACTGTTTTCACTAACAGAGCAGGTCCTTTCTTTTGCATTCACTCTATGTAGGTATAATATTACATCCATATTAGTACATACTTTAAACAGAGAAATGATAAAGAAATAGATTCTGAGCAATTTATTTGATTCAGATTACAGTCTCTAGAGATGGCAAGCCGAAATCAAATGCCAGACCATTTGAGGCTAGCCCAAATTTAACATCTCTCTAATGAAGCCATCTGAAGAGTTAAGTCTGGGATTGTGGTGGTAAGAAAATTTTCCCCTATCAAGTGCACATGATTTGACATGGCCAAAACACATTAAATAGTCTCCTTTACTTCTAAATATATTCAGTTCTCTTTTTCATATTTCACAGGAAACTTACACTTAATAAAAATGAGTTTTGGACCAAAACTACTGAGAATATATTGATGGGACAGGTAGCTGGTTTAAGAGGAAATAATGTAGCATATGCAGTATCTGAGCATATCTTTAGATCTACATCAGTTGGAAGGAACAGCTCTGCATCCAGACAGAGTAGCCTGCTGCAGGGGGTGTGATTAAAAACCTGACAGCTAAATCATTCCCATCACTGCTTAGATTTTCCACCTGAACTTCTTGCTATCTGCTTAACTTAAAGCTGCCTTAAATATATTAGAACATGGATTTCTGAAGGAATAAAACACACACACTTTATTTATCCATTATCTTTGTCATTCAAATTAATACTAACAGGCCAACAGAGATGAGATCGAGGTACTGTAGTAAAGACACAGTTGTCAAATTCACATTGATGATAGGGAGGGTAAGAGTTTCACAACATGCCCTTCTATCAGAGCATAGCTAGTAGGTCGTCGCAGCATTGCCTCTGCCCCAGGAGACATCTATTTAAATGTGAATGAAAGTAAGTGGCAGAATAATTTTTTCTAGAATCATAAAATGCCAGGTTTTAGAAATTCACACATTATATATAAATATTGGACCAACTTTGTTCGTTTTTTGCTGGGATCCCATTATCCCCATTTTGTTGTTTCTTTGGTTATCTTGGAGTACATTCTGTTTTTCCTATTATCACCTGGTGGATTTTGCCCATTCTGTTTCTCATTAGACCCCTAATTGATGCCTGAGATTACTGATGTATGTCCAATCTATTTATTTACCCCATCTCACCTCAATAAGTCTAGCATGTTTTTGTCCAAAACTTCGTCTTAAAGATCATGTTTACCACACTTCTTTAAGCTATATTGTTTGTTTCACTGAGTTGTCAGTCAGATAGACAATCTAGGTTGTGGTTGGTGAAAATTTTATAAAGACTAGAGATACAGCTGAGGCAGTTGGGAAGTGTAGGGTAAAGCAGAAGATCCCAGGGTTGGAAAATGATGATTTTAGAGAAATCCTTTCCCTCTTTTTTTTTTTTTTTGCTGAACCATCCTCCTTTCCCTCTTCTAATTTCCAGTTTCAAAGATTACATCCACCATGTAAATATATTGAAATAAAGGTCCATGGACTGAGAACAGAGCTACAACTAGGAAAAAAGTACCCTTGAACCAGTTTAATCTTAAAGATATGGAAAACCACCCAAACAGTATTTAAGATATCCAGTGAAATATCAATAGATCATTTGTGATGAAAGACTCTTGTCCAGGGCAAAACAAGACTGTAAAACACTTTTTCAGTATTTATGGGAACACAAGTCCATATTTAAGGTTGACTTCAGTTTAGCAATGGGTACATCTTGGGATCATTAGTCATCAAGAACTAATTAGTTTAAAAATGGAGTTGGAAGTCGTGAATCCTAGGGAATACATGTGTGATGTGCGCACTTAGTAGGGAAATGCAGTTCTCTCTGAACTGTATTTAAAAGCAAAGAATGGGAAACAGTTATGCTTGGATTATTAATACAGGTCAGAGAAGGAGACACCTGAAATGAACAACTTCAACCATCTTTTCCTATATCAAATGCCAAAGCTGATTTCTCAAGACAGTATGCTGAAAGTATTTTATTGGACACTAATGGTGGATGTTTCCCACCTATTAGAAAAGAGGTAGAGTGGAAGGAGAGGGGAGAAAAAAGGAGGGGGCGGGGGAGCAGGAGCGGGGAGGAGGGAAAAGCAGTAAGTCTTTTTTAATTAAAAGACCAGGTTTCCCATGTCCATGAATCATCATTGAAGAGCATTTGATTATCATTTAAAAGAATTCTTGATTTTAAGGAGGAAGATGCAATAGGGATATGCTGCATGCATGCACAGGACAGACTTGTGTCATGAAAATGACAAAACCAGTGACTGGTTCTGTGACTCATTCACATTATGAAAGGAATGAGTCCCTTGATGTATTAGCAACTCAGAGGCTTGCTCTTTCTTTCCTTCCTTCCTACCTTCTTTCCATTCTCTCTCTCTCTCTCTCTCTCTCTCTCTCTCTCTCTCTCTCTCTCTCCCCCCCCCTTCTCCCTCTCCCTCTTTCTCATTCATTCTTTCTTTTTCTTCATGAAGCCCAGCTTTTATCTGTAGCTGGGCAGCAGCATCTCATTGTGGTTATAGCACCATGGATGTAATGACACTCTTAGAAGACTATGCTTTCAATTGATTCTATAAATACAGTCATGGGTTGGAGTGTATACAGTATCTATAAACACATATGTGATAATATCTATTATCAGGCCACATCTTATTTTCCCATTCTTTGGACTTTAGTTTGATGACAATGATGGATATGAATTCTAAACTGTTAGTTTCATGATTTTTTTTTTTAGTCTAAAATAAATCTCTCTTAAGTACTCTCCTCCTTGGGCAATGTGTTTCTCATTTGCTGTGGCACTAAGTGTATAGGTATGGTTGACCGCTAACCTGACATGTGCCTGTCACCAGGGACCACTGGTTCTTTCATCTTCCTAATGGACATTTCTCTACAGATGTCTGTGGCCTACCTGACTATAATCCTTTAAATTTTAATTCACTTTACATTTAGCCTGGTCATAAATACCATTTAGGTACCAATACTCTGCTTTATGCAATCCCTAAGGTGGTGCTTTTATTTTAATGAGGCCATTTGCAACTTAAGAGCAAAAAAAAAAAAATTCCATCTTTGATTGAATATATTTGTCAGTTTTATTCCCGATTGGCATTTTCATGGGAAAACTTGGATAAAACTAAAGGATGGCTGCTTACCAAGTGGGATAAAAGTTTCAGTATGTTTCTACTTTCAAAATTTACTGAATAAATGGTCTTTGAAATTCATTTTGAAAACATCAAAGTAAACCCTGGCTATAATCAAAAGTAAAATCCAGAATTAAGTTATGTTACAAATGAAATTTCCACCAGCGTTTATTTTTATTTTTTTTAATATTTGAAAGGAGAAAATAAATTGAGACTTGAGTTAATAAACTATTCAAATATGGGCCAGTATAAAAACACATGGAAGTGAATGTAGAAGACTATGTGCAAACAGTGGCTAATTATTAATTTTGCAATTATGTTCTCCAATTTTTATTCCAATGTTAGGCTTTTCACTAGTATCAACATTATGTTCACCCACCTCCCAATTTCCATTGTTTTTTATTTATTTAAAATTTGGCAAGAAATGAATTTATTAAATTATATCTCTAAAAACTATATGCACAATCCTCTGATTACAGAGGCCCTCTATATTCATAGAGCCTAATTTCTATGCACATCAGATTAGAAATATTGAATTAGATTTTTGCTCTGCACAAGTAAATGGTGATTTCATAGTTTTATTTGAGGGCAGGAGCAACAGACAAGAGTTTGAGAAACAAAAATAGTGAAATATTTTCTTGGGAAGAAATGAGAACTTGACTATTTAAAATGTTAAAATAAATAGACAGTCAACATGGACATTAATTTATTAGTTTTAATTTCCAAACTTTGGTTTGCAATATTCCTTAAATAAGAATAATGGTAGTTATTTCCTTAAATAAGATGAATGATAGTTCATCATTCAACACAACAGAATAATACTTTGTACAAGGGATTTAACTTTGTTTTTTTTGGGTTTTTTTTTTCATTTAATCCTTACATTCAATTTTAAGATGTTGTTATAATTATTTGAAAAATATGAAAAGTAAGGCTGACAGAAGTTAAATGACTTTCAAATGTTATATTGTGAGTCATAAAGCTGCAATTCAAACCAACATCACTCAGAATCCCAGCATTTTATTTATTTATTTTTAATTAAATTTACTGGTGTGACATTAGTTAATAAAACTATATGTTTCAAGTTTACAATTCTATAATACATCATCTATATATCACATTGTGTGTTCACCACCCAGAGTCAGTTCTCGTTCCATCACCATGTATTTGATCCCTTTTACCCTCATCTACCACCCTCCTCCCCTCTTATCCTCTGGTAACCACTAAACTATTGTCTGTGTCTATGAGTTTTTGTTTCTTCGTTTGTCTTGTTCATTTTGTTGTCTTGTTCATCAGTTTTATATCCCACATATGAATTAAATTATATTGTTCTCAATTTTTTCTGTCTGACGTATTTTGCTTAGCATGATAAACTCAAGATCTATTCATGCTGTCGAAAATGGCAGTATTTGAACTTTTCTTATGGCTGAGTAATATTCCACTATATATATATTTACCACATCTTCTTTATCCACTCATCTATCGAAGGATACTTTGGTTGTTTCCAAGTAATGGCCACCATAAATAATGCTGCAATGAACATAGGGGTACAGGTATCTTTATGGATAAATGTTTTCAGATTTTTTGGTAGATACCCAAAAAAGGGATTGCCGGGTCATATGGTAATTTGATTCTTAATTTTTTGAGGAACTTCCACACTGCCTTCCGTAGTGGCTGCAACAATCTGCATTCTCACCATCAGTGTATGAGGGTTCCTTCTTTTCCACAGCCTCTCCAACACTTGTTATTATTTGTCTTGTTGATGATAGTCATTCTAACAGGTATGAGGTGAAATCACATTGTGGTTTTGATTTGCATTTCTCTAATAGCTAGTGAAATTGAACATTTATTCATATATCTGTTGGTCATTTGTATGTCTTATTGGGAGAAATTTGTGTTCATGTTCCCTTCCCATTTTTTAATAAGACTATTTATTTTTGTTGTTGAGTTGTATTAGTTCCTCATATATTTTGGACATTAGCCCCTTATCGGAGGCATTGTTTGCAGATATCTTCTCCCATTTGGTTGGTTGCCGCTTTGTTTTGTTGATGGTTTCTTTTGCTGTGCAGAAGATTTTTAGTTCGATATAGTCCCATTCATTTATTTTAGCTTTTACTTCCCTTGCCTTTGAGGTCAAATTCATAAAATCCTCTTTGAACCCAAGATCCGTAACTTTAGTACCTATGTTTTCTTCTATGCAGTTTATTGTTTCAGGTCTTATGTTTAGGTCTTTGATCCCTTTTGAGTTAATTTTGGTACATGGTGAGAGAGAGCAGTCTGATTCATTCTTTTGCTTGTGGCTTTCCAATTTTCCCAGCACCATTTTTTTAAGAGGATTTCTTTTCTCTGTTGTATGTTTTTGGCTTTTTTGTCAAAAATTACTTGTCCATATTTACATGGGTTTATTTCTGGGTTTTCACTTCTATTCCATTGGTCTTTGTGTCTGTTTTTCTGCCAGTGCCATGCTGTTTTTTTTATTATTGTCACTTTGTAGTATAAAGTCAGGGTGTGTGATATCTCTAGGCTTTTCTTTTTTTCTTAGGATTGCTTTGGCTCTTCAGGGTCTTTTGTGATTTCATACAAATCTGATGATTTTTGTTCTATTTCTTTAAAAAATGCTATTGGGATTTTAATAGGGATTGCATTAAATCTGTCTATTACTTTGGGTAATATGGCCATTTTAACCAAGTTGATTCCTCCCATCCATAAACACGGAATATGTTTCTATTTTTTTGTTTCTTCTTTAATTTCTTTTAATAATGTCTTATAGTTTTTAGCCTATAGGTCCTTCACATCCTTTGTTAAGTTTATTCCTAAGTATTTGACCTTTTTTGTTGCAATTGTATTTTTGTTTTTGTTTTTTTTCATTTCTTCTCTGAAATTTCATTGTTAGTATATAGGAATGCAATGGATTTTTGTACATTGATTTTGTATCCTGAAACTTTACTGTATTTGTTTTTGTTTCTAATAGATTTTGGTGGAGTCTTTAGGGTTTTCTATGTAAAGAATCATGTCACCTGCAAAAAGTGACAATTTAACTTCTTCATTCCCAATTTGGATGCCTTTTATTTATTTCTCTTCCCTGATTGCTCTGGCTAAGACTTCTGATACTATGTTGAATAATAATGGTGAAAGGGGGAACCCCTGTCTTGTTCCTGATTTTAGAGGAAAGATTCCAGTTTTTCACCATTAAATGTGCTATTAGCTGAGGGTTTATAGTATATGGCCTTTATTATGTTGAAGTACTTTCCTTCTATACATTTTTATTAAGTGTTTAAATCATAAATGGATGTTGTGTCTTGTCAAAAGCTTTGTTTGTATCTATTGATATAATTATATGATTTTTATCCTTTATTTTGTTTATATGGTGTATGACATTGATCAATTTGCATATGTTGAGGTGTCTTGTGCCCCTGGAATAAACCCCACTTGATCATGATGTATAATCTTTTAAATGTATTGTTGTATTTGATTTGCTAAAATAGTATTTTGTTTAGGATTTTCACATCTGTATTCATCAGAGATATTGGTCTGTAGTTTGTGTGTGTGTGTGTTATCCTTACCAGGTTTTGGTATCAGGGTAATGTTGGCCTCAAAAAATAGGAAGTATTGCCTCTTCAGTTGTTTGGAAGAATTTGAGGAAGACAAGTATTCAATCATCTTTGGATGTTTGGTAGAATTCACTAGTGAAGCCATCTGGTCCAGGACTTTTGTTTTTAGCCCGGTTTTGGATGACCGATTCAATTTCCTTACTGTTGATTAGCCTAGTCAGATTTTTCAAGTTCTTCATGGTTCAGTCTAGGAAGGTTATATATTTCTAAGAACTTGTCCATTTCTTATAGGTGGCATTAGTCCTTCATAGTATTCTCATATGATCCATTGTATTTCTGTGGTATCTGTTGTAACTTCTCCTCTTTCATTTCTGATTTTATTTGTATCTTTTCTCTTTTTTCCTTAGTGAATCTAGCCAAAGGTTTGTCAATTTTGTTAATCTGTCCAAAGAACCAGCTCTTTGTAGCATTCACTTTTTCTATTGTCTTTTTGTTCTCTATTTAGTTTAGTTCTGCTCTAATTTTTATTATTTCCTCCCGTCTGCTGACTTTGAGTTTCATTTGTCCCCCTTTCCCCAACAGTTCTTTAAGATGTTTATTTGGGATTTGTTTTTGTTTGTTTCTTGAGATAGCCTTGTATGATATAAATTTCCCTCTTAATACTACTTTTGCTGCATCCCAATAATTTTACTATGATGTATTTTTATTCTTATTTGTTTCTAGGTATCTTTGATCTCTCCTTTTATTTCTTCTTTGGCCCAGTCATTCTTTAATAGCATGTTTTTTAACCTCCACATATCTGTAGGTTTTTCAACTTTCTTTTTTCATTTGATCTCCAATTTCAAAGCCTTGTGGTCAGAGAACACACTTAGAATCCCACCTTTTTGAAAAATTCAATCTTTTATACTATCTCTGCACTGTTTGTCAAGTATGTTTTGTTTGTTTTAAGACATTAAAGGTAAACTAGTATTTTAATAAAACAAAGCCATTCATGTGTGAATATTGATACTCTGACATATCTTTAGTAGTCCTTAGATCAAAGGCATTTTATCTTTCAGAGAAAACCCTGAACCATACAAAATTGGGAAACAACTACACTTTTCAGCAAATGCCTATGTGATTTATTTTCAGATTCCATGTTTAGGTCCTTGAAAATCTTTTGCATGAGTGACCCTCAACACAAAACATATGTGTTATGGGCCTAAATGATACTTTATACCAAAATGCAGAGTTTATAAATGAAAATAACACCACTGCTATTTTCTAATGTATGGCAACACAAATACTGAGCTATGCTATGCGAAGAAGCTTGAGTATATATTTTTTCTATTTTATCAAGCAATTAAACCACTGAGGAGACTCTGCTTGCATTGAAAAATAAGTCAATCTATTTCGCATGGTTTATCGCCCAGGATACAAATTGCAAACTGATACGTGATACGTTTGTGAGAGAGGATAGATAAGGAGAAGAAACTTCTGTAAAAATAAACGTATACACAAGCTATTCTTTAGGCGTTAGGAATACGAACACTCCGAAACCTGCTTCCTGTTCACTGTAAACTTCTTCCCTCCCTCTCCTCCTTCTTCACCTCCTTCTTTTCTTCCTACATTTTTTCTGCCAGCAATTAACAATAATCTACCCACCTCTAAAAAAAGAAAAGCAAAACAAAAAACACAAGTAATGCCAGGTCTATTTGGAGGGCTTGAATTTTCAGTGAGTGAAAATGTAGTTCTTAATTTTTTGGAGGCTGAATAAACTCTTTAATAGTAATTTTTGTAGAGCCAGACTATATATTTCTGGATACTTTTTTTTTAAAGTGTATTTTTAATAAATTAAAGGCAATAGATTTGAGTGTACTTACTTTTCTCTATAATTGATAATAATATCAAATATTTATTAACATTTACTATTTGTCCGCCATTGTTTTAAATGCTTTTTTGGTCATTATTTTCTTTAGTCTCCACAACTCACATGATTGGTGCTATTATTTTTTATTTTATAATTGAGAATATTAAGGCATTATGAAATTAATTGAAAATCTATGCTTACATATCATTAAATTGCAGAGCCAATATTATGTTTCCTGGATGTGTGCCTTAATTCAAAAGTCCCACAATGATGCTTAATCATGACTCTATTCAAATTTGTATATCTTATATATTAATAGATATCTTAAACTTGACATTTCTGATATTTTATATATTTAAAACTGAGCAACTGATATATATTTTCCTCTTCAGCATACATATGTAAATAAATACGCACATAAATAAATAAATAAATAAATAAATAAATAAATAAATAAATAAATAAAATCATATACTTCTCATAGTCTTCTCCATCCCAGTCGTTGAAGCCCAAAGCCTCATTTTTGGCTTCTCTTTTTCTCACGTTGCACATCAGCAATACCTTCCAAATCCATTTACAACTCAACTATTTCTCATCAACCAGATCAGACCCTCTCTGATTCAAAACACCATCTCCTCTCACATTTATTGCAATCACTGTCTAATCATTCTTTTTGCTCTTGTCTCCCTTCAGTCTATTCATGCAAGAGCCAGAGAGATCATTTTAAAACAAATGACATACCATGCCACTCCTCAAAATCTTTCCATGATTTTCTATTTTACACAGAATAAAATCTATGTTTTTCTTTTTTACTCTTCTCTACAAGGCCCTACATATTTGGCCATATCTGTTACATGTCTGCTCACTACGGTCTGCTCTACTCTGCAAACAACGCTGGCTTATTCATTGATCTCTGAACACACCAGGCAAGCCCCTGTTTCAGTGCCTTTGCACTCCTTGTTTCCTGTCTGGACAACTTTTCCCTCAGATAACCACATGACTCTCTGTATTAATTCATCAAGTTAGGTTAGAACACAGCTACTTCCATTTATTTACGTGTTGTCTAAAGTTGCTTTTGTGCTACAATGGGAGAGTTGAGTAGCCATGACAGGGACTGTCTGGCTCACAAAGCCTAAACTATTACCTCTTTGTCCCTTTATAGAAAAAAATGTTTCCCACTTCTATTTTTTCACTATGTAGCTTGTAACACATTTTATTTGTTATCTCATTATGTTTGTCCCTCTCTAATTGATATAAGCTCCAGGAGGGCAACAATTGTCAACATTTTGTTTGGTTTTTTTGTTGTAGTCCCAGCACCTAGAATAGTAAGTGGCCCATGGGATGGTCAATAAATATTGGTGAATGCATGAAGAAATTTGCTGGATGGAATATTGTGGCTCTCTACACTTAACTCATGCTTCTTGAAGATGTTAATGTTATCTATAACTTTCCAATGTATCTTATTCTCCAAAAGAAAACTTCATCTTATTAATAACTATAATTTTTATGGTGGTGATGCAGTAATTTCTGGCCATCAACTTTAGATCAAGTGTGGACAAAAATAATTTTACTCCACAGGAATTTGAATTTTTTAAATTATGGTCATAAATGAATTTTGGCAAGAAATTGTGACACACTAAAGCAGAATGGGGATAGGAAATGTAGCCATTCTTGTTCTATTCATTATTAGAAGCAAATATTTTGAAAGAGGTCATGAGGTCTTTAAAAATTCCTGGGTGAAATGTACACTTGAGGTGTTAGAGTTTATTGAAGGAAGTCCAGAACCTGAAATCAAAAGAAGTGGGTTACAGCCCTGACTCGACTGTGTACCAACTATATGAACCTGAGATGGAGATTATTAAAATATCAATATTACATGATTATTTTGAGCATTACATGAGAAATATGATTTAACTTATCCTATCATAAATATTTGACAAATGTAAATTTAATCAGGACAACCCAAGCTATTTTATTAACCAACAAATGTTATAACTTTGTGGGCTTCTCTAGGAAAATATTCTGATGTATAAAAACTTGATTTGGTGTCTTCTTAACCATTGGTTCAGGTTTTTTTGTTTTGTTTTGTTTTTTTCTTCTTATACATCTAAGTGTAGTTTCATAGTAATTTGAGGTGAGCTGACCTGGATGGACCAAGTTTCTCCACTGAGGAGCTATGTTGTATTCAGCAAGTTATTCAACGTCTTGGAGACTCAATTTCTCCTTATGTAAAATTAGGATGATAACAATATCTACTTAAGAGTATTCTTATGAGAATTTAGAAATTGTATGTAAAATACTTAGCAGAGCATCTAGCATACTTTAACTTCTAAAATGTCAAGGTACTCCTCCCTATAACTCTTATTCCAAGGTCATTCATATAGGGTGTGATTATGCTACATGATTTTCAAGCTCCTTAGCAGGTTTATTAAATAAAACAAACCTACTATGGAATATGGCATAATATGTTAATACTCTATCTCATTTTTATCTTAGAATTTTGAAATTTCACTCACACACACACATGAAAACAGAAATAAATTATTATTTAATGATAAATTTCAGACCCCTGAAAAAATAATCAAAGAATAAATTATTTTCCTAATCTTTCAAATGATATTATGTAGATACTGTATAATTCTCCTAGTTTTAAACATATTGGGTTGTTGGAAAAGTCATACGTATTTTTTTCTATGTTTTTCGTTGCAAAAATGCATCATGACTTTTCTGACAACCCAGTAGTTATTTCCTTGAAACACATCCTCAGGAACATCCTGTTTTGCTTCTAGCATCAATTCAGTTTACAGATTTTTTTGAAGGTGGGGAGGGTTTCTAGGTTACTTTTATTTTACTCTCTGAGTGATAAAAGATAGTTGTGTTACTGTAAGGTTTAATATGCAGCTCAAGGAGAAAAAGGAGTCTGTCTCCAAAACTCTGCTCTGAGCTCTGAAATGCAATGTAAGTCAGCCTGTTCTACAACGAAAACCCAGCATCTGCTTTCTTTGTTTTCTTTACTGCTGCTGTGTAAGACCTGGATTGAGTAAGCCCTTCCCACAGAACGTCTGAGGGCTCAGACTGCTGGTGCAGCCGCACCTAGCCACTTAAAAAAGCATTTCTCTTTTTATTGGTGTCTCCGGTGCTCATTATTTCACCTTTATCTGCATCTCGTCTGTGTCTTTGATCATGCTCTACTTTGACCTCTCTCTAGCTTGAAAAGGTTTTATTCATATGCTTTTCCCACCTTTCTTAACCTTTCTCAGAGTCAGTTATTTTTCCAAAGGGTCAACAGCTATGGAATTCAGTATGCTAACTTCAAATAGTGACCTCTTTAAATAAACATTGCTAAAAGGAGTTGTTCAAAGGAGATTGTATGGTCTAAATAAAGCTGGGCTTAGTCAACCTTAGGAAGCTGTTGGAGTTTATCATTCTCTTCCTCCTCTTCTATCAAAACATGATTATCCTGTGTTCCATTTCCTTAGGGCTCTGCTGTAGCTGGTTGACATCAGTGCCTAAATATTGAGTTAATAATATCACAGTTTTCATTTCCAATTCTCTCTCTCATTACCAGAATTTTCATTTATTATATTTCAAGGATATGAACATATTTTAAAGATATATATAATTTAACCTCTTTGAAATTGAGATTAATCTTACAATTTTTATGGATTATATGAACTGTCATGAATAAATTGGCAGTATTTTTTCTTCCTTAGTTGTACATAAAATAATGCTACGTCTTATCACTGACAACTGCTTAGATGAATTCAGAAATTAGGGGTTCCAAGAAATCATGAGACATAAATTTGTGGGAGTTAATCCCTCCTCATGTAATTTCAGGCACAAAAGAATCTTAATGTGAGTGTTAATTTTGGCCAGGGAATAATATCCTTACTTTCTCCCAACCTCACCTGTCATGTAGGTGATTGCTGACTCCAGCTATAAACCAACTGGCCTAAAAAACCATAAAAGCATCTCAAAATTTAGCTGAAACAAGCAGCATACATTGCAGAGATGGGGGGGGGGAGGGTGGCTGACATTACTTTCATAGGATACTTTTCTGTTATTCAAGAAGATTCCAAGATTGTTTAAAGAGATGCAAGTAGAGAGAAGGAATAGGTATGGAGTGGATTCCAGGAGAACTCTCTCTGCCCAGTTCAGTGGACATAAGCAGAATTTGCAAAACGTATTAAATGAAAACCTACGCAGAGCTTTATCCTTATTCCTGGCATTCATTCCTGCTTCCTTATGGCTGTTCCATGAAATTTCTCTTCATGAAAGTAAAAGTTTGACACTTTGTCAATGTGAATGGGATAAAATGAAAAGAAAATGAAATATATAATCTGTTTCCTGTCATTTAACTACTTAATTTAATTATGTAGCGTGTGTCCTCTTCTCCTTTCCCAGCTATTAGTTCATGATTTATATATCTAAGAGGAATATTACCACTTATGCAATGTTGCCTGATATGGCCAAAATCACACTGCCACATTTTGTGTCTGAAATGAATTTGCCTGGTCATTTATCTTTAGAAATCTGTGAGTTCTAGGGACTGCGTGCTTGCAATGGAAGGAATTTACCACTAGATGGTGATCTTACAAATTAGCAACAGAACAGAAGCTAACTTCTTTTCAGATGTATTGTATTTGCAAGAAGCCATAAATGTTTGTTTTTCTTTTCCCCCTAAAACATGAAATGCTGTATGTACCACAGTGTAACTAACTTACATCATTAAAGCTTAGTAATTTAAAATTATACATCGAAATTAGAAAATAGAATATAGGTTGACCCGTAGATAGTTGTCTTTAAGTTCTGGTTAAGGCAAACTGAGGGGTACTTTCTAGGCAATTACAAAATGTATACTGAATTCTATCTTAAGAATAAGGCCAAATGCCCTAAAGTTTTAAATGTTTTCAGGTGTTTCTGGTAAGGTTGATCAATGGGCTACACTTGAGTATAGGTAGAATTGATGTTCTTTATGGTTCCTCTGAATTTTGAGGGTAAATATTTTCCAGTCCCTTGAATTTAAACACTATCTCTAAGTATATCCTGCCATATTCTCTCTTAAGTTTTGATGCAATGTTCTAAGAACCTCTTGGCTAAATCAGAAACATTCTAGTACATCCAATTACCTTTCACTAAAATCTGAAAATCAAGTTTGGCCTTTTATGCAAGTTTGAGTGGCAGCCTATTTTTCCATTAACAAACCAAGAACTTTAGCTCTGTCTGTGAACACAAAGTTATGGTTGGTTATGCCAAAGGAGAGAGGGATGCCATAATAATATTTAAAAACCTACTTTTGATTTATTTTTTTCCTTATGTGTTTTTCTTTAAAACAAGACTTAGGATGCAAAAACTCCCAAGTTGCTTTTGAAAATTTCTCTCTTTTTTTAAAGACATAAGACTTCAAAACATAAGACTTTGCAGTAAATACATATATACAAACAGCATAGTATTGTCTACACATGTAATCTGAACCTTAGGTTGATTGACCAATATATTTAAGAAATGCTTAGCGGATCCACAGTTGTTTGCTGGGACCTGACCCTAAGAAGAGCTGTACTCATTTTTCTTATTATTTTGCCTCACCGTGATCAAATATTTTTCCAGGTTCAGAAGGACCACATTTTCTTCTCAGAGCCATCAGCTTTCCAGTGTTGGCCAATACAAAACAGTGTCTAAGGGCAACAGAAGGAATTAAGTTATACAGAAAAGGAAATAAGTCACCTCCAAAAGTCTCCATAACCACCACCTATGCTATATCTTAACTTGTTTCTGTCTTTTCTGTGTTTTTACTACTTTTACCCACCCATTTGGGTACATTAGTTTTTTGTCGCGTTAATCTCTTGCCACAACAACCTACCATGGCCTTCGCACTCATTTTTGTCCCCTTCTCTTAGATCCCATTTGATTTGGCCATGCAGAGAACCAAAGTTAGTACTTTGAGGTAGAAGACCCAGGTAGACCCTAACCAGTCACTGCATTTAAAAAATTGAAATTTATGCCATTTTCAATTGCTTTGATTTGAACTCTGCAAGAATTCCTAGAGATTTTCCTTTTTTTTTAAAGAAGAGATCCTACCAAATAATCAGTCAATCACATAAATCTCAAGCAGCAGTTTTTATTTAAACTAAAATACTTTTGCAGAAATTATACAGCCTAGGTGATAATATATAGCATCGTGAAGAAAAATTTTTAAATTTGAGTGCCACCTTATGGGACTTATCAATTAACTCAATATATTTATAATGGAGATCTCATTTTCATTTGTATCAGGTCACTAATTTCACAACAAGGAAAGAGAATTATTGATTTCTAAAGAAATTGTGCCTCAAGCACATTATGTAATTTTTTTTTAAATTTTCTTCTGTAGTCTTGTTGATATCTGGTTTCTGTTCCAGGATATGGAAAGCTAGGAATACTGCTCCTACACTTACATAAAGAAAAAGGATGGCCAAATTGCAAATTCACAGTTTTTCTTGAACCCATAAAAAAGCTAAGGTCACAAGACAAAGAACTAAGAAGAAAACTGGGGAGAGACCAGTGCCTATGGAGGTACAGAATGCAAGCCAGTGCTTACTTAGGGCAGTTGTCACTGTACTCCACTAAGAATAACTTTTAGATTATGCAGAGTGCAGACTGGTGGGGAAAGGTGAAGCTTTTGGGTGCCACAGCTAAGTGTCAGGAGGACTGACACTTTAGCGGCCTTTTCTTCATGTAATCCAGGAGGTGCTAAAAGGGAAGCATCTGGGAGGGTCAGGAGGCCGCTTCTCCCATGTAGGGCTGGGAAGGAAAGTAGACACTAGGCAAGAACTACTTCCTCATGTCCCACCCCCACTTTTCTCCCCTGTTTCCTTGATGTAACAAAAGCCTTAATCTACAGAGAGAGGGGCAACAAAACCTGTTGTTCTTAGGGCTGATAAAATCGCATTGCACCTGACAGAGGGAACAAGGAAAACAGCTCTAGGCCTGGAGAAAGGGCAAGGAAATATTTTTAGAACGACAGCTGGAGGAAGAGCAGGAACACTTTGAAAGTGATGTTCTGGAGACTCAGGTACTTCCCTTGGTTTTCATACCACGACGCTAAAAAGTATCAAGTCAAAGTGATAACAAAGTACCACTGGGTAAGCTGCAGAAGACAGGAGGGCTCTGTGCTACAGCACAAAAGGGAAGATTGAATGGTGAAGGTGGAGGAAAAACTGAGGAAAAAGAACCTTGAGAAGCCAGCCTTCACTTTTAGAGTAATGCATTGCTAGAGAAATCTGAAAACCATGGTCCTTAAAGGCAAACACAGCAACAACAGTTCCAAAACTGCCTCACTTCTGGCTAGATTAACACAAACCTTCACACTAAAAACCTAGCAGAAAGAAAGGTATGCCTATTTACAAGCATACAAATTACTTAACTGAGTCTCTACTTCCCTACACAGCATGTTTGGATTTCTACCAAAAAAAAATTATAAAAGATATTAAAAGTCAAAACACACACACACACACACACACACACACACACACACACACACACACACTCTGCAGGAGACAACACAATCAACAGAAACATCAGACTCAGATATGTCACTATCTGATAAAGAATTTTAAATTACTATGACTAATATATTACATACTAATGAAAAAGGTGGGCAACATGCAAGATGAGGTAGATAGTTTCATTAGCTAGAATGAGCCTGTAAGGTAGAAT
The DNA here is from genome assembly GCF_001890085.2 of Hipposideros armiger. Lineage (NCBI taxonomy): Eukaryota > Metazoa > Chordata > Mammalia > Chiroptera > Hipposideridae > Hipposideros > Hipposideros armiger. The sequence continues at coordinate 2,159,792 of NW_017731565.1, read as the reverse complement.
CAAATGGAAATGCGTGAAATGAATAGCATAGAACAGGGGTCGGCAAACTTTTGAGACAAAAGTGCCACCAGGGGTCAGCAAACTGGCTCGTGAGCCTC
>NW_017731565.1:2090415-2158875 GCF_001890085.2 Hipposideros armiger | reverse complement strand
CTTTACCAAGAAATGAATAACACTGGGAATGGAATAAATTAAAGCAAAATAATGTTTAATATTTATCTAAAAGCTAGTTGACTGTCAAAAGGAAAAATAGCAACAATGTATTGTGTGTTTACAGCAGGTATAAAGTAATATCTATGACAACAATAGTCCAAAGAGTGGGAGGGAGAAATTGGGAATATACAGTTATAAGGTTCTTACACTACTTATAAAATAATGTATAATGTTGTTTAAAACATGATTTCAATTAACTAAAATGTATATTTAAACCATAGATCAATCACTTAAATATAAAACAAATATATAAATAATATGTTAATAGTGGAGATAAAAATGGAGGAATATAAAATGTTCAGTTAACCCAAAAAAAGCAGAAAAAGAGGAAAAACAAACAACAGATTGAAGGAATAAAACACCATGTAAGAAGATGATGGACTTCAATCCCCTACTCTTTTTTCTTGTTGTCTCCTCTAGAATTATTCTGATAAATCATACCTCACAGGCATAACTGGAATAATTGAGAAAGAATCTTACCTGAAAACAGATGCATTTCTATAACTTACTGTTTTCTCTCTAAAAAAACAAATTCCTAAATTCATTCATTCATTCAGTATTCATTGAACATCTTCTTGGTGCTAAGAGCTGTGTATAGAACTATGGATACAATGCTGAACAAACACGTTCAGATCTAGTTCTCATTTCCCAGTACTTACTTGTTTATATGTTCCTGGTAGGTCAACAAAAGTTCCTCAGATCTTCTTCACATATTTTTTTCATTTTAAACAGCTACTTTCTGATGCAATACAAAAAAAAAATGTCTTCTTAGAATATTTTATTTGATGTTTGTTGCACTACTAAGAGTAAAATCTTTGAAGACTTTGTGTATTAAAAATATATATAATGGACAAGACTGGTTACCTACACAGCATCCATTGTCCCCTTATACCTTCTTCATAAGGAACCTGTGATTTTTCAGGTTTCCAGGTCTCCCTCTATACAACCTGTATGGCTAAGAAAAGTTGAGTCCCTTTTTAGCTCTGTAGCTGTAGCATCACAATCAGAGAAACGAATGTATTATAGCTGTTTTCTCATTGGAAACTAAATATCTTTCAAACAAAAATATCTTTCAAAAATGAAGTATAAATAAGGTTATCTAAGGCAAACAAAACAGAAAATTTATTTCAAGCAGATCTGTACTACAAGAATTGTTAAAGGAACTTTATCAGGTAGAAGGAATATCATATCAAACTAAAATTTGAGTCTTTACCAAGAAATGAATAACACTGGGAATGGAATAAATTAAAGCAAAATAATGTTTAAACTTTCTCTAAAAGCTAACTGATCAGCCTAAACTGATCGTTTAATCCCATTTCCAAACCCAAACTAGTGAATAGCTCAGGAACTCAGACTTAATCCAATTAGCGCATGGCATTCCACAATGGCTATTTTTATTCCATGGGTTGACCCTTGACATAATGACCAAACATACTGGAAGACAGACATTTTATTCCAGAAATGGAAGAGTGTTTTTTTCTCTATTCTACTGCAAAAAAGACAAGGAGGAATTCTGTACTGGAAGCTATTGGCAATCATGTTTTAGCCACAAGAAAGGGCAGCTTGAGAACAAAGCGATATATGCACTAGAATTGACCTGAGAAAAATCATAAAATGACTGAGTTGGAATTATATTTTTAATTTTTCCCAGCTTTCCCTATCCTGAGACTTTCAGTTATGTGAGTTTCGCTTAGTCATTCAATACATATTTATTGAACACTTACTGTGTGTCAGCTACTCTTCTATTAAGGATATAGCATGAACAAAAGAGGCAAAAAGGCTCTGTCTTTACAGAGTTTATGTGCATTGTTAGGGCAGAAAAGAAGTAAATATAGCATAGGTCAGATGTTGAGCAATGCTGTATTTGTTATTTTTGATTGATGCTACTTATTACTTCTGTGGCTCTAAATTTCCATTGGAGGTCATTTCCCTTTAGCCTTTTTCTCAGGAATCCTGCGCCCAAATTGCCAGCCATTTCAGCTGAACAGCCTTGAATCCTTATCTCTCCCTCTCCTTCAGCTCCTTCTCCCTCTGCTAAGGTAGTAAAATGCCTCTGAGCAGAAATTTGTGATAATTTTGGAGGTCCCTGTATATTTCTCTTTTCTTTAGGATAAGATGATGCATTATCCAATGTCTAAAAAATAGCTGCCTTGTATATTTTTGGTTGGAGGGAAAGCCCAGGACCGGTCTCATGACCAGAAGTGGAAGAAAACCTGACTTTTACATGTAAAACCTGAGTTTTCCAAGGATGGACGGTCCAGGGATAAGAAATAATCTGTATTTAGATATGAAAGAATGCAATATTATATGTTTGAGGAAACAGCTGAGTTGGTTAGAAAAAGAAAACAGCTTATATCTAGTAATTAGGAGTGAGCACACATGTGACAAGAGAGGTAAGCAAGCCCTGTGTCGCGAATGAATGTGCTTTGCCACGTATCCCCTTTCCCAACCTTTTCCTTATTATTTTTGCAGTATATACTGCTCACTGAAACTTCTTCCTACATATCACCACTATAATATAAGGTTGATGAGAGTGAAACAATTAAGTTTTTCACTGCTATAGTTCCAATTTCTATGTTATAGTAGGCACTCAAAAATATTTGTTGAATTCATGAATGTGTCTATTTATGTATATATCAAATGTGTTTATATGTATATATGGGCTTGTTTCATGCATTAAGTTATTTAAAATGACTGTTGATTACCTCAACATAAAAGTTGTTACTTATGATTGAGTTATTTTGGGAAACATATTTGTTCTTCCAGGAAAATATTATATTACTAAGAAAATTTATTTATTTCATTAAAAGTTTCAAATTTTGGCCTTCCCATTAAAACCACCTCAGGGCAAAAGTTCAAAAGAAATTATAATTAAGTAAAATAAATACAAGCATGAAAGCCCAACATATGTTAAATGAATGAAACACCCATTTGAAAAAATAGTAGTGCACCTCTTTTTAAGGTCAGCAAGCTGGAGAGTGTTACAAAAAATTTAATGAAGAAAGTCTATTTTGTGACCACAAATGATTATGGTATTTTGAGAGAGAGGCTTCCTTTGAGAAGTAATTTTCTTGATTTTGTTTGCCATTGAAAGATTATTGCTAACTCTCTAGTCAAAATACTTATTTTTGCCATGTTTTCTAATGCAATATTAATGTATGAGAGATGTTTCAAAAAGGCCAACTGGAACAAAGCATAGTAAATTACCAAATTGGGAAACCCAAAGTTTCAATGGAAAAAGTAATACATATTTTAAGTCACCCCAAGTTTGCATTCACTTATTCTTTAGAGCTTATACACACCAAAATAAATAACCAAACTTCTGAGTTATCCCATCTGACTTGAACTTGAACATGTGATACACATAGTTAAATTCTACCTAGCTTCTACAAAGTGATGCTTCAGTTTTATTTTTTAAGTAAAACTATTTGACATATTGAAATTCAGTCACCTCTCAATCTGCTACATGTGGAATACTCCCCTTGTAGATTAGATACAGTGCATTTTACATTTCATAAAGTTTTATCTTCCACACATATTTATGACAAGCTTTATATTGGGTTGTTGAAAAAGCCGTGACATATTTTTTCTATGTTTTTTGTTGCAAAAATTCGTCATGACTTTTCCGACAACCCAATAGTTGTAGGCTTAATATGAACTTATTGAGTAAATGTGCCCATCTCCTTCATTGGAAAAAACATTCATTTTTATTTTAGCACAAGGAAATGTTTTGCTAAACGTTTATTCTGAAGAATTAAGGTCAAAATCATGTGGGCAAAATCATTTTATATAATAAAATAAATCAATGAGTTTCTTAGTTTCTTTCCTGACCCTTGAAAGACTATTTTCTCACTCAAAGAGGCAGAAGGCAGATGTCCAGGCTGAAGTAATTTAGAAAGACATGCTAGAGTTAGAATGCATAGAATGCAAGTAAAATATAATAACTTGAGCTACATTAAGGAGATATTTTAAAAGAGACATAGGTGAGGGATTATTTGTAAGCATAATGAGGATTTTATAATCCAAGGATAAGAATTAAGCCAAACTTCTCAAGAAAGATTAGAGCCTGGTTAAAAAAAAATGTATATACCTGTATATATGCAGGTTTATATTTAAACAACATTAGAACCTAGGGAACCTCCATCTCAAGGTTTTACCTCTCCTTTGGTAAAGACAGCCACGCAGACTAAAACTGAGATATTTTAGTTCTAGTTTATAAATTCTGACAAAAGATTTGATTGGCTCAGCTTGGGACACTTTTCCATCTCATTTTAACCCTAATAGAATTATTAATTTTGAAGTGCTCCATCATACTATATTTGTTTGCCTTCTTTACAGTGACTCTGTAGGACACAGTTCAAATGCCTATTTTTTTTAACAATTATAATCTGGTTCACCGTATTACTTTGTGTCATTTGAAAGATGACACAAGAAAGTATCATACACCATGGGTAATTTAAAATCTTTGAGAAACTGGTAATGAATTTATATCAGTAGTTCCATTAAAACATAGAACTTTGAGGAAGAAAGTTTCCAGTCATCCTATCAAGGAAAAGGCAAAAAACCTCTACCATCCTAAATGTGGGCAGAAGACAATGATAACATGAAGCCACTGAGTGGAAGAATGTAGTTGTAGATATCAACTCTAGCATAGAAGTGTTGGAGTGTACGAAGTGCAAGCAAACCACTGTTGCTAGTTTACGGTGTCATGGTTCATTACACATAAAGGTGTGAAGTGGACACTTGGGAGCGAACACTTTCTTGTAGAATGTATTGCTGGAAGAATGCAGAAGCAAAATCTCTTTCCATACTTTCGCTCTCATTTAGTGTGGTGAACACAATTGATTTGTCTATTTCACGGTCACTTTGCCGTCTTCAATCACAAAAGCCTGGTGTTAGTTGAGGAGGCATCTCCTAACCATAATGCAACAGGCCTGAGGCAAAGCCAACGTACTGAGAATTATAGCTTCAAAAAAATGGAGAGGCCTGTTCTTGGATGAAAAACTTGAACCATTGTATTAACCCTGGGATAGCTGACTTCCAGACCTCTTACAAGAGATAATAACACCCCCAGTATTTACGCATTTGAGGGTTGAGTACTCTGATTCTTTTAACCAAACATATTCTAACTCATCCAAGTAAGAATTCTTGATGCAGAGTGGTTTCTGCATGAAGGACAGTTATTCTCTTCTATTCAGTATCACCTTAACAGTGAGACTTTCCCTGATGACCCAGTATAAATAGGAACATTCCTTACCACGCTCCATAGTAGTTTTCTTTGTAACACCTCCCAAAATGAAAAACAAAATATTTTTTGAAATCAAATGTTTTTAAGTACTCAAGTTGTCCCTGCTAAATCATTAACACCTCTTAACTACAAAGGGAAAATTATTAGCTTCCCAGTATAGTGACCTAGTGACTAGCCCATTAACCAAGTGATTAAATATTAGAGCCAGGGGCCATCACAGGCTTTCTGGGAAGGGCATAATATCTCTCTTCTGGTGATCGTGCCAGATAGCATGATCTGAATTTAATTATGCCAAACATCATGAATTGATGTCATAACAAACACAAATTGAATTACAAAATAACTGTCCTATACCTCTCAAAAATATCAAGGTCACAATAGAGGCTACGAAGAAGAAACTAAACAGATATGGCAACTAATTGCAACAAGTAATCCTGGAATTGATTTTGGACTGGGGAAGAAACAAATCCAGCATATTATTAGCATGATTGACAAAATTTGAATATGGATTATGCATTAGCAAATAGTACTGTATCACCATCTCAGTGTTAAATGTTCTGGTTTTGATCGCTGCAGTATTATTATGTAAGCGATGTCCCTGTTTTCAGGAAATACACACAATGATACTAACGTAAAGAGGCATGACATCGTCAATTTACTGCCAAATGATTCAGAATAACCTTACTTGAAATTATATACTAATGGAAATAAAAAATTTAAAAAAAAGAACACCAATGGAAGCCTTACCTCAAGCACAACCTCCCAGCTTTCTTGGCATCCCAGTCTGATGTGGGTGCTGAGTCTCCCATAGCACCTTGTACATACCAATTCCTTAGTATCCCTCATGCTGTATGATAATGAGTGATTTGGTGTATGATAGTCATTGATTTGCATCTTCTCCTAGGGGAATCAAAACTGTCCAAATGCAAAAAGTCTGTTATATTTTATACGAATCCTAGGTTATAGCACAGGCAGAGAATGTTATAACTAGGGACATAATAAACAGTTATTGTGTATGCACATAGGAATGTATACATTTGAAGAACCATACACTGCACATGAAAAGGAAAATTGATTGCTATTAATAAAATTATTTGTAAATCTGCAGTATTATGCATTTTGTAAAATCATCCCTCTGACAGTGATTTAAGGTCATCCTGATTAATTTTAGATGACCCAATAGTCTAAACTGAAACACAGTTAATATTTAGATTTTTAAAACCACTAATGGCACACCAGTGACCCCTTTGAAATATTTGAAAACAGAATAAATGTGATAAAAACAAAACAAAACATACGGTGTACCAATCTTAGAAACACATACCACTTAAATGCCATTGCTTTAACATCAGTGCATTACTTAGCAGGAAGGGAGAATGATTCCTTTACATTTCTGTCTTTGTAAAAGTTCTTATGTCATTCTGCCTCTGTCTGCTCTTCTCTTGTCCTTTTACATAATTTGCTTCTCCATTTAACTAATTTCTGCCAGCTCTGTCCTATAGGAAGAGTTTCCTGTGCTTAAATCTTAGTGGTATTTTTTTCCTTGTAATATTTACTTCAGGTTTTATATTTAGCTCTCTTATTACCAGAAATAATGTTAGAAGAAAGTCATTATTCCCCATCCCTGATGTTCCCTTCCATGTAGAACAAGTTTCTCTGCTCTTTCACTCACTGCCTCCCAGAGGCCCTTTCCTTGGGAAGGAAGATGGACCTTCTCAGGACAGCCCCGCCCCTGTCTTCCCACAGGGAGAGCACAGTCTCCCTACTCCCCCAGCAGCTGCCTTTTCCTCACCTGCCCAGTCCAATATACTGGGTTCAGGTGGATAATTCAACCTACAGTCAGAGGTCAGTTGGCAGGTCCAACTGGGTGTCACTCGAATCAAGGGACGCTCATCTGGTCTCTATCAGTACATAAGGTGATCATTGGGTTACACCTGCCACGCCTTTATTTATTTCTTGATCGTGTTTCAGAGCTCTGATGGGGGAGGGAGGTGGTGTTTATTGGGTACCCCCTTGGACTCCAACACAGGAGGGTGCAATTAATTTTGTATATTTTTAACTCTAATAAAGTTAGTGACAGAACCCTCCTAACTGATGTTCCACAGCTGCCCTAAATACCATATTCTGTGTTCTTCGTTGAGAATGAACCCTCTCACATAAAAGGATGCTCAACAGAAGAATGTCAGTGTGAAGGCACTTGTAAGCACCAGTGTGGAGCAAATCTACGCAGGTTCCACTTGAAACCAACTTTACTATGGCCTTGTCAGACATTATTATTGCTGGGATTTGTATGCTGAAAAATTTCCCTTTTTAATTGTTTCCAAATCAGATAGAAATCCCTGATGAGCAGCTGTACTGCCAGGTATCCTTCAGGATCCCTAGAACTCATAATATCCCCAGAATAGAGTTTTCCATAGTACTGTAGTCCCAGAAAGTTTCATGTGGGTCACAAGAAAAAAGTTGGGGTACTGAGAGATATTGGTTTATGCAATATTAATCAGAGTTATCTTTCATAATCCATGATTAAATAAAACCTGTGAACCTCTGAGAGGTGGATATGGTATGCACTCATCCTATTCACCTTGAGGGTCTTCATCCTCAAAGCTTGTCTCCTTTGTAATTACCAGGAGTAGAGATAGGTCGGCTGAAGTGCTGTTTCCAGCAGGAACACATGCCATGGAAATGATATTTGCTGGAGTTACTTTAGACCCAGGGTGTGGGCCTTGCCTTCACCTAGTCAGGAACACTACTTTGTTAGTTTTCCCAGGGATTCTGAGACTCCAGAGGACTCATTAATGCTAAATAAGCTTACAGGAAACAGATTTATAAACCAGAATGCCAGTTTATTCACTTACAGGGAACAGCACACTGCACTATGTAACAGAATACTTGCATCAGCTGGCAAATACATGCTCCTTCCCAGTAAAAAAAAAAAAGTCTTCTTGGGAAATCAAAATAAGATCAGATGTTTTTCGTGGCGAGTCAAGAGGCCAAACAAAGGGAATTGGATGATATTGGAGAATACTGTGTTCAATTAGTGGGAGGCTGATGGATTCTTCTGCATTCCAGGTTTATACCTGCCAAGAAGTTAAGAGCAACATCATGGGACTCGCTACCCTCTTTCTGAGTCATTGCTGAATAAGCACAGACAGATTTTAGTGTTTACTTTTCCTTAAAAACAAAACCAAAAAAAACCCAATATTTCTTATCACTTAACAGAAGGTTCTGTACTAACATTTCTATATGATAGGTATTTCACATTAATTATGTTCTAGCTTATTTTTCATGACTTACGTTTTTTGAGGACTGGGTCCCCTGTTGGGTTTGGGGAAAGTTCCAGAGGCTCCTTGCTGAATTCTTGCAGACCCATTTATCTCATCATCAAGACATGTAAAATAGCCTCTTAGGGAGGGTTACTTCTGCAAATGGAGAATCTCATTCATTTTGTGTTGAATAATGACAGCTTCAGTTCATGAGGTGACATTTAATGACCATATCCATACATCTTAGGGCTCTTTTCTATTTAAGGAATACAATATCAAAGTACAGACTAGATAGCTAAAATATTCTTTCTGTTGCTGCTTGGTGTAGAGATATTACACATACACCAAAAAAATGTTTTAAAAAGTGGTTAGGGGGTACATGTCTGAGGGACACACAATGGCAAACAATGTTCCATTTCAAAGATTGTCATATTTAATGATTTAGTATAGGATATGTTTATAAGGACTCTACCATCTGCCCAGGCTTTGCAGGTGGCTTGCGGACATAGAAACAAATAAAATTCAGAACACAATTCCATGTGTATACTGAATGTATTAAATATGGATCAGAATTTCCCAGGTCAAACAAACCATCATCTATCTATTTCAGAAGGTATCAAAGATGAGTCAGTTTTTCCTGAAAAATTCTCCCTCAATTCTGCTTTAGTCTTCATATCCTATCATTGAAGCCTAATCATTTCATAATAACAATTTTCTTTTTCTTGAATGCAAATCTCCCTCCAAGAATTCATCCTGCTGTCAGCCATGTGAAAGCTGAAAGACAGAGAGTAGGTGAGAACTCTGATTCAACAAGGACCCTGGCTGAACAAGCCCTGAACTGAAATTCATGAGAAATGTGAGTGTACCCGGATTCTAGCTCTCTGCTATCTCACCTTGGATGAGTCATTCATGCCGTGTGTGTGTCATTTTCTTTACCTTATTAGGATGGTTATGAACTCAGATGGCACTGGGTATTTGTTAGGCAGATAACCTAACGATTAAACTGGACTGAGGTTAAGAAACTAAGAAATTCTGGGAGACAGTGGTATTGAAGAGGCAAAGATAAACCTAGATGTCTTACAAGTTTGCATCTAGATAACACTATTTTGGATCATATTAAGCTGTGTTTCTAAACTCTTAGGAGTAGATTGGTATGTTAAATGTAATTTTCAAGGGAAATAATGGGTACTGTATATGCTTTATAGTATCTTGTCCAATATCCCAAAGTAAAATTGTAGTAGAGCTAAGAAAGCATTGGAGAATAAAAAGCATAGAATTTTAGATCTCAGGATGTTTTAGAGATCAGAAAATATTTTGCCTTATTTTATAGAAAGCCCTTAGTTTTAAGGCCTAGAATAAATAAATGGCTAATTTAAGTCTCTTAGGTTGTTAATAGCCAAGTAAATACTAATATTGCAGATTCCTGCTGGGTCTCTTTTCCCAGCATTCTGCTGTTTTCTGTAACACACAGACGTTGAGAATTGTAGGAAGTCTTAACGATGGTCTGGGTCAACCCCTTGATTTTTTTAGGTGAGAAAATCTATACTCAAATGATTGGAGTTGCTGACCACATGGAACAGCTCCACCTACAACCCAACTCTCCAGGCAAGCAACAGGTATTCATATTTCCACATATATTATACACTTTTTTACTTTATGTAACAATGGATGCAAAAGGAAGCAACAGTCATTAAGTCTAAATTGTCTGCACAACCACAATTTAAAACACTGGGCAAATATGGTATTTCTCAGTCATAAAATATCGTGATAACTATTTCTAAACATCTAAGACAATACAAAGATTTTTAATCTCGTTTTTCTCTATTCAAATTCGTTTCTATCACTAAGAAATAATCTTTAGAAGAGAGCATAATAAATATGCTCATAATAAACATGTTTATTTATCGGTTTTGATATACTATATGCATATTATATCAGGCATATACTGTGTTTATTTCTTTTGATTCAATATAAAAAAAATTCTCCTCAATGTCCTGGGTTTCAGAAGCACATTCATCCTGGTATCATATGTAAACCATTGCTATGCAAGGCTTCTTCCGCGGGTGACTACTCTGTACAAATGCACAATTTGATCACTGTAAACAGTGCTGAAATTGTTTCATGATATCTTGAATAGAAGCATGTAGGTCAGAATAGAAGACAATAAGCGTTTGTTTGTCATCATGAAAGGCTTTGGTTATCATGGAGAGAACTATCAATATTCACAACATTTGTCACCGATTATTTACCTTTGAGAGGCTACCCGTATTTTTTTTCACAAGGATGTAACCAGCGAGAAAATAATAGAAAAGAAAAGTGCTGTGCTGCCAGTAAGTACTTTTTTAAAGGTGAAGTGGGTTCCAGAAGGTCATCCACCTGTCAACATAAACCAACTAACCAACCGGACTCCTGAGGCATTCAGTATGTTCCCTGCACCTTAAGGTCCTTTGAGCCTATCTCAAAAAAGTAATATTTGCCTTTACTTGTGCATTTTCAGCCTTGATACAGGGGTTAAATTGTTAATGCTTTACTTTCACTTCCTTAAATTTTTTTTTTAATCAAACTTTGCTTTTTCTCTCCCTGGGGAACAACAAATGGACAGCTTTCCTCTCTTCTACTCCTCCTTCCATTACCATCACAGCAGAATGCATCTGAGACTGTAATAATTCAGTGATGAAATACAAAATGTCGCAATGCCATCTCTCTTAAAGTGAACTGAGATTTTGTTATGCCATTTTAGGTGCACTAATAGCAACTCAAGTCCCACAGAGTATCCTAATGTGAATTTAATGAGCTGATAGCATATAAATGACAGTACTGTGAGGGTGAAGGTGACATAACCTTTTTCTTTCTATTTGATGTTTGTCTTTGAAAAACTACAGATCTGTTCAAAACGTACACATTATTACTAAGTGGCGCATCACTCACCAAAGGAGCTACTATTGTTTTAGCATTTGAGAATATTTCTGTATTTTACTGGAACAAGTAGCAAGAACAATTTTTTTATCATTAGAATAATAAAAATCTGAATAGTCTTTCTCTGAACAAACACAAATTATGTAGTGCTCTGGTGTCTATTTTGCCATAGGCTGATGATCTCCAGTGACAAGTATTTACTTATAGTCCCCATATCTTTGCATGTCACAGGCAGTAATATAACATCTCTAAATTGGATGTTAAAGATAGTGAAACCCTCCATCCTGATTTGAGATTATTATTGAAGTATGCAATTTAGGTGCTTTATAAAGATGGTATTTATAGAAGCTTTGTCAATTGCAATCAATTGCCTCCACAGTTTATTTTGGTCTTTCAGGAGGGCCCATTTGTGAAAAGCCAGGTATCCAAATTAAATTGGACTAGCATGGTTTATCTTTAGCACATATTAAACACTGAATTAAAAAGGGGAGGGTGGGCAGATTTTTAAAAAGAGAGAGAGATAGAAGAAGAAAAAAATGATTCAAAATCTTTGATGGTGAACAGTAATAACAAATATAGAAATAATCTTTGAAAGTTGATCACACTTCCAATGCATTTATAGTGGGGCTTATATCTTGGAAGTACTGGAGAGTTTCGGAGCATACTGGAGGGTTTTGGGATGGAATGTGGGGTCAACAATTGACCCTGTACGAATGAAAGGCCTATGGACTCTAGTGTCACTAGACTGAAAATCTTTTGCATTTCTCCCATTTAAAAAAGGGAATAGAAACCTCAAATACTTTTAAGACTCTTTACATTTTTTCATCGAAATTCTTTAATTTACAATTGGAGACACTGGGATCAGAGGGATTACATGCTTTTCTGAAGTCTCTAGGCTAGTTTAAATAACAGAGCTAAGCAAGAGTCAACACTCGTCCCCCGATTCCCTGCTCCGTAGTCATTTCACTTTAGTGGCTCCATCAAGTCATGATAAAAACACGAAATCGATGCGACTTTTAGAATTCATCAACCATTCGTGAAGGTCTAAATAACTAGCATGGACTCTGACCTGAACTGGAGTTGTTATGCCTAACAATTAAGCTAAGCAAAACTAAAGTTAAACAAAAATGTCTCAAAACTCAAGAAGTCAATTAGATTTCCAAAGAAAAATATACCTTGGGTTACATTCTATGAATATAAAAAAAATAAGCAGCTTACGAGTCTCAAAAGTATGGATTTTGGCAAAGTTCAAAAATCTTTTGGTTGCCAGGTGACAAAGCAAAACATATCACATATGCTTGACAACCAGCATGTACATATTTTGTCTTTCCAAGGTTTCTAGGGCTGGTCAGGCATGATGATGCATTACTGCTGAAGGAGCTTCCAGCAGGGACAAATGTTTATCTACTTCCAAAAGCATTTTCTTAATCCATAACAAAAACAGCCCAATATTTCTCATTGTTTAATGATTGAGTAACGGTTAATGCTACCCAATAGAGATTGTATTCCACGTTCTATTTGTATTGTCTCAGAGATAGTATTTGTTAAGTGAGAATCACCAGTTATGTTGCTGTTGAAAAACATTAAATATATGAAAGATATTCTTTCCTATGGACTATAAAAGCATTATACTATTTGGCATATCTATTGTCATTAAACTATTACATTATTTTTGTAAGTTTTTGGAATTTTATTGAAGCTTGAGTATTGTATTGCATTTTACATGAATTTCAATATATATTTAAGGCTTATAAAATTCCTTTGAGGCAAAAGACTAGTCAAAACATTTTTTATTATATTTAATGTCTGGCTGGAAAAAAAAAGAGGTAGAATGATATGTTACTGACAGATTCCAAAGAGAATATTAATTGCACAATTGCCTACTAAAGAACAATAATAACCTATGCCCACTTAAAAATCAACTGATTTGTTGGCAACTAGTGGCAATGAAATTTTAAGGAAATTTTATTTTATTTTTTAAAAGCACCTATATGTTTTAAATTCTATTTTTTCTTAACATTTACAGTAAAATGTGATTAAAATATAATGAGTGAAAAAAGAGTAACTATTATGAAGGTTTGAAAAAGGGTAACTGCCTTATCTTTGGATTTTAAAAATATTTTTAGGAATTATTTTCATCAGTGTCCTGGGGACATGATTATTTTATCATAGGATTAGCTCATTTGTAGACTCCACACTCAATAGGAGAAATTATTTTTAATACTTCTCTTTTTAAGAAGAGAGTTTATACCTTCTTGATTTTAAAAAAGGTATTAAGTATTAAAACTCATAAACAGTAAGCATTATGTTGATTCTTAAATAGTTTCATTGTGTATCTTGTCATAGAGTAATGCCCTAAAAAGTGTGGATTAAACTACAAATATTCATCAGATGCACATAAAGTAAATTTTCAAGTATCAATTTTGAATGTTTACAGTGCTTTGTTAGGCAGATATTATTTAAAATTTTGGAACAAATACATATTTTGGTTTCAGATGAAAGTAAATAATACAAATGTGTACAAAATTCAGGCAATAAAGAAATATATTCAGGAAGTTGAATGTCTTCAATAATTCTACCTCAGAAAAATTCCTTTTCAAAAGATTTATGTATATTCCTTTAATTTTTACTTTGTTTATATATATATTAATAATTTCCTGATTTTATATAAAATTAGGTCATACCATTCATATTGTTGTACCTTCTTCCTTCACATATCAATATGTTCAATTTCTTTAGCTAATCCCTTAAAATCAACTTAAGATATTCGTACATCTATGTATCATATCTATGTATCATATGACTATATAATGAATTAACTTAATCCTCCCCATTGATGGACACTTGGGCTCTTAAAAAATTTGTATTATTACACATAATGCTATAATAAACATTTATAGATGTGTTTGAATTATGGGGGCATTTTTATAGAATTCCCAGAAGTAGAAATGCTAAGTCAAAGGACATTCAATTTTTAGACTTTATTGTGAATATAAAGGTGACCACAACCACATCAACTCTGGATATCTTCAATCTTTACAGTATTTTTTAATTTGATAATTAAAATGGAGCTTTTTTAAAAAATCAATTTATTTTATTACAAATGGGTAGCCTTTTCATGTATGTGTTTCCTGTTTCTAATATTTTGTCAGCAAATTGCCTATTGATATTTTGTCAATTTTGAATCTTTTTTCTTGTTGATTTGTAGAATCTCTTTATATACAAAATTACATGACTGTCAATTTTATATGTAGCAAATATTTTAACTCATTATGTTATTTGTCCTGTAATTTTTCTTATGAGATAAAGACTTCCAAAATTGAGTCAAATGTATCAATTATTTCCCTTATTTAAATTGTATTTATTGTTTTAGACACATCCTAACAATTTTGAAGCAATGAGAGTTTCAGCATAAAATCAAATGATGACTATGCTAGGTCAGGACCAAAATTTCAAGTGGCCAAGATGGTTATGAGGTATAACATTTCTTTACATATTAATAGAGTTGAACTGTACTAATGTTGTTCTTCTCTAACCTAAGATAGTATAAAAATAAAATGAACCTTGTTTCTGAGAGCCTGGTGGCCACTCACTTAGTGAGCCCTACTGAGCTTATTGATCACAGGGAAGATTTTTGTAAGGAACAAAGGCAGCTACTTATTTCTTAACCATGTGTGTATTCAGGGCATTGTTAGTTTGTTGGGTCTATTGCTAAGTAAGGGCAAATCTTAGTTTTTATTTCCCCATTTGACCTGTGATCCTATGTTGTTACCTGACATAGCTCAGGTGACAATAGACTGAATTCATAAAATGCCTGTGATGCCCGGCTATAAAATTCTGCTGCCAATGCACATCTGACAGAATCAGATGTAGTTTAGGACTCTGAAAAGACAGAGAATAAAACTAAGTGATTCTCAGTTCAGAAGGAGCCAGATTTTAAGTTAAGTTTAGAACCTGAGGATGGACCAGGATGCAAAACCCTAATGAGCAAATTGTTTCCCTTGTGTAAGCTGGAAATACAATGTTAAGAAACACAATAGAGTACTGTCCCAATATAACAAAAAATAAAAGTATTATACCTCTTCCTTTCATGTATTAAAAATTATGCATTAAATAGCTATACTACTTATGTTGTTGTGCTAGGCATTGTGTAAGATGCAAAAAAGAATGAGATGAATAAGGGTTATTAATATTATTATTACTATTATTTCAAGGAAATTTTTATACAAATAAACACACAGGAAAAAAAAACCAGGAGGTAATATAAACAGAATACAGATAAAATGCTGTGGGGTTTGTTAGGAAGAACGGATTGCTTTTGCCTGTAAACATCAGCCAAACTGTTCAATGGAAAATATGAATATTTCTTCACTATGTTATGAAGAAAGAGATTTTTCAACATGGGAATACATAAGAAACAATATCCCAAGGAGAGAAAATGTTTTGAGGGGAAAAATGGTAACTGTTCAGAGCCAAACTCCTCCTTAGACTTCAGACAAAAAAATCAATAGTTAAAAGTCCTTCACTATCAGAGTAGGCCCTACGTCATTTATAAAATCATGGGATTGCCTACCCTAGGTAGTCTCTCTCTCTCTCTCCCTCTCCCTCTCTCTCTCTCTTTCTCTCTCTCTCTCTCTCTCCCTCTTTCTCTCTCTCCCTCTCTATATAGATAGATAGATAGATAGATAGATAGATAGATAGATAGATAGATAGAGAGATATATATGGCCAAAAAATGTATAAACATGATTTGTATTCATCTTTTGTTACCGGTATATATTGAGAATGACAATTTTAGGGACTGGCTGAGTGGTTCAGTTGGTTAGAGTGTGAGAATTACAATTGTAATACAGATTTTATTTTTCTTAAAATGTGTATACATTTTTTTGGATATATATATATATATATATATATATATATATATATATATATATATATTCTTTCAACTCTTGGCTACAACCACAGCACAAATTATTTGAGTACATTTCTTAAATAAGAACTAGAGATAAACTAGTTGACTATTATCTGTGATACCAATAGTTTGACATTTTTCCTGTGTTCATGGATATTCTTAGTATGCAAATAAGAGGTCTGATAACAGGCAGGCTATGAGGCTTGGAGTTTTTTCTCATACGTTTTTATGACATGCATATTTTATTTAGGAGGCTGTACATTTTTTTTCTTTTCTGATGCAAATGTGTGGAGAAGGGTTAGGTTCAGATATGAGGAAGGAGAGAATCCAAGGCCTCTGATTTTTTTTTCTTGTAGCCCCGGAAGAAAGTATGTCAGAAAATAAGTATTATTTTACTTTTGTATCCTAATAGGTCTAAGATAGCACAGTCCTCAACAATACAGCCTAAAACATAGGAAAAAAAATCAATCAAATCTTCAGCATATGTATACCAGAAAGTACTGTGTGGGAAGAATTGTCATTTTTATCCTACAACGTAAGTTGAGGCCCCCAGGACTCTAACCTAGAGCATAAACACAATTCAAAGCTGACTCTTCTGAACCGTCAAGTTATGTGTGGCATCAGAATACATACATTGACAGAGTATACACATCGTCTCAGAAACTGAATCACTTGTCGGCATAATATTCACCTGTGTAATAAGGGTCAAAGTGACAGCAATGCGAGAGCTTGTATCTTCCTTGCCTCCAACCCAGGCTTGTCGTTCTCTGTGATCCAATATCTCTGACCATAATTCAGTTGCTGTGGATGAGCAAATAGTCACGACCTGTTAAGATAATTTGTTCAGATGAAATTTGATTGTTTGAGTGAAATAAGTGGGGGACAATTTTGAGAAGCTCTCTCCTCCATTCAAGAGCGCATGTCCGTAAAGCAGGAATATGGCTTAATTGACCTTTCAATGAGTCCTCAAGCCTCATTCTTCTGTCTTTCAAAAAATAAAGAGATCAAGGGCTATATGAAAAGAGATCTCATGCCTTAGAATCAGGATATGCCAAATTTCATTGGCATTAACATGAATTAAAATCTATTTTACCTTAAAAGGGAAAAGACTTAAAGGAATGCAAATGGCTTAAATAAAAAGAACACATCACATGCAGTTTGCTCAAGAGGGAGATGGATTGGGAAACCCTCAAGGAAACAAAGCTTGAGCCATAGAAGCAAATGGTCACTGCTGCAAAACCCAATAAATTTAAGCTTTGTGTATACAAGTGGACTGAGCCTCTTTGGAAACCACACCTCCGTCAGTTTATACTCATGGATCGGGGCCTGCTGTTACCACTCAGATTTTAAGCTTTGATTTATACAGCTTTTCGGTGTTTGAGGTTTTGTTTGATTTTTGGATCCAGCCCTGTCTTTCTTTCTTTTTTTTTTTTTTACTTGATTGCAGCAACAACATTTTGTCCAAAAACACACACCAGAGTCTTTAATTATATGTACACATCATGTCATTTTATTGAAGGTACATATTTAATGTAATCTGAATGCACTAAATCAATGTTGAGCAGAGCTTCTACAACTGAAATAATATGGAAATTCGTGTAACCTGCAATTATAAAAAGCACAGTTACAGGAAAGAAATGTTTTCTAGTCTCTTCTGGGAACCCTACATAATTTATTCATTCTACATTTGATTTATAACAAATGAAATGAATCGCCATCAAACTCCTCAAAATGCAATTATTTCCATAGGTCACCGATCTAAAATATATTCCATAAGAAGTTCAAGTTAAAAGGGACTTAGCTCTTCAGTGTTGTCCAAGCCCTTTCGTGGACAAATGACAAAATTCGTGTCAGAGGGGCTGGTTAAGTCATTCATTCAAGATAGCAAAACTTGTTAACTCAAGAGCTGTGTTTCCTTACCCTCCACCCCGACTCTTATTCCAGACTTTTCTCACTACAACATGTGTGATGCAGGAGGGTCTTAAAGTCCTAAATATAATAGTTTGTTACCTTGGGGATGAGAAATTTAAACACTCAGGTGCCTAGAGTTCCTAATAAACTGAATTTCTATGGGACAGAATAGCTTCTATTTAATCCTGTGTTGTATATTACCAGGCTCCCTCCCAGTAATCATTGATCCTCCATACTAAACAAAACAAATGAACAAACAAACAGAGAGCTAAAGTGGTAAGAAAGGGAGAAAGAAAATTGTAGTTTACGAATGAACCAAGTGCTTTTGAAGATCTCTGTGGAAACAGTCTTTCATCCTGTGACATTAAGTAATTAGACAAATGATTGATCCAGGCTTTGGACTGAATTAATGATTATCACTATTAAAAACTTTTTCAAAATTTATTTTTATTTTAAATTCTATAATACTGAATCAGCTACTAAATAAGAGAGGTTTTAGTTTAGGTACTACTTCCATAAATGCTATCTCTGCAAATGAAGACCTGGTTATGAAAATATGGTCAGATAAGTTCTTGACTGTTAATACATTTCTTCTTGGATAATGTGGAAGATCTAGTAATATATTTAAATTGGGACTTTTGAAATAAGGATTAATTTAGAAGTAAAATAATGGCATGCGTGAATCCATTTTAGTTTTCAAAGTGAATATGTAACTACTTAACTATATATTTACAGGTGTAATATATATTGAATTCCATTTTCTACATAAGATGTTGATAGAATCTTTATACTATGAGGAAAACAGGCAAAGTCTCAGACTAGTGATTTTCAACATTGGCCACTTATTGGCATACACCTTGGGAGCTTTTGAAATACTGATGCCTAGGCCACACACTCAGAGCTTATGAAGTAATTAGTCTGGGGTTCTGCTTGGGTATTACATTTTTTAAAAGCTCGCCATGTCATTGTAATTCTGGGAAGGGTTAAGGATTGCTGTCATAGACATTTCATGGCCATGACTTTGGTGTTATTATCAGTTCCTGTCTACTCCTGCTCAATTGATCTAGAGCTACAGAAGCCTCTATGATCAGGTTCTGCTGGGTGTAGCTTTGGCCTGGACAGAACCTGATGAGCAGTTTATTCAAAAGATGAGAGGGGGCTCTTTAGATAGGGCTGAGCCACTTCCCCTTTCTGCATACTCCCAGAAATAACTGAAAAACAGCAAAGGCACCCTCTCTGCAGATGTCTAACAACTTTTAAATGAAAGAAAATATCA
This sequence comes from Hipposideros armiger, assembly GCF_001890085.2. NCBI lineage: Eukaryota > Metazoa > Chordata > Mammalia > Chiroptera > Hipposideridae > Hipposideros > Hipposideros armiger. Next base: position 2,139,290 of record NW_017731565.1, on the reverse strand, counting down.
TGTAATCAACTGTGAGGCATAACGATTGCATACAAACACTAAAGCTTCCTAAGTTAAAATACATAATCCATTTGCATTCTTTGCAACCCCTCAAACTTTAGTAATTTTCTTGAATGGGCATGTAAAGCCTGTGAGTTTCATTTGCGTCTCTCTTCAGCCTCCCTGCACACTCTCCAGAAATCCACTGAACACACTGAAACTCAGCTCACCCTCGACTAATTGACATGTGTCCTCCACATGGACATTAGCTCCATATCTTTGATTTGGTGTCATCGTGACCCTCTTACTTTCCACCTTTTGGGAAAGTCACTGGCACTTGAATGGAGGGGAGGGAATTGCATGTCGTCCACTACCAATCAGCACCACACTTTTATTCTTGCTCGCTTTTCTGTTTTAGCCAGTTATTTTTCATTCGAAACCTTCAACATCTATTCTGTTTTCTCTGACCCTCTAAGGTACATCCCTGTAAAACTCTCTGTCACTATCACAGGATATTCTTATTTATGTCTATCCCTTTCAATCGCATATTCATGTATTGTCTTGTCCTGCAGAGTTGCAAATGTATTTCTGACAGTTCAGAAAAATAACTTTGTTACTCACTTACTCACTGGAGGTTATCCTTGATGCATTGTCTTTACAATGGTTTTTTTTTTGTTTTGTTTTGGTTGTTGTTGTTTTTCCATTCAGCACACTAGGATGATATGTCTACTCTCTGAAAGGAAGCACAGAGTATTATAATTGACAAGTCTGATTGATTAGAGAAATCACCTGGAAAGCTTATTAAAAATACAGAATCCCAAGTTCCACCTCATACCCATTCAGTCAGACTACTTGAGGTCTATGTCCCGGAGCCCATATTGTAGAAAGCCCCATGGACAGTGGCCCCGTGGCCTTCAGAGCCTCAGTTTCTGCATCTCAAAATAGAGATTAATTCACAGTGATTTAGGAAGCCAAAATAAAGAACACAGCACAAAGTAAGAATTCAACAATTATTTACTTTCTTTAAATGTTCTGTTTGCAAAGAACATTACTTTTCCTGTTACCTTTTCATTGTTTCTTTTCCAGAATGTGTCCCCTTGGCCCAAAGCTGCAGGACAAAGAAAGCATCACTGAGCTTCTGATAAAGACTGCTGTTCCAGTCCTATCTGAAGCCATCCAGTCCATAGAGCAAAACTCCCTGTTGCTTCTTCTCCTTTTTCCTCTTACATTTCTCCTCATGGGGAGGGTTGTGCCCTGCCCACCCATTTTGTTGAAATTGATGTGTAAGAGAGAGCTTTGCCTTGGCTTTTGTCATTAAAAACCTTATCTTTAACTTCTTTACTCTCAATAGATGCACTAACTCCATGAGTTGCTTTTACTAGCAGTTAATTGGGTTTACAGTGAGATTGCATTTTAAAGGCGTGAATTCTAACACAGCTAAGAGAAAAAGCAACAGTCATTAGGTGCTTTAGAACTCAAATTTTCAAGGATAAAAAAAGTTAAGGAAACATATTGCTCAATAGAAGGTAACTCCAAGTGAGATGTAGAAATCATCTATGTCTATTTCACCGCAGAAGTCCCCTTCAAATTTGCTGGAATGCAGCCAGCAGGTATGATAATTGGGTAGTTACATTTTTAGTAAAAAGCTGGCTAATTGCCATTCCTGGACACTTGGAGTTCTGCTTAAAAACACAGTTATAGTCACCACTGACAAGTTCTGCTGAGGAGAATTAACCTGGAGGGGAAAATATAGCCTTCCCCCTTTCCTTCACGAAGCTCAAGAACTCCATGAGAGCCCTCCGCTCTCCACTATGTGAGGATACAAGGAAAAGACAGCCATCTGCAAACCAGGAAGCAGGCCCTCACCACACACCAGATCTACTGGCACCTTGATCATGGACTTCCCAGGTTCTAGGATTATGATATTGGCTTGACCCAGGAATGGAGTCAGGTGACTTAAAAGAAAATTTTATAACTCTCCTCAGGATCAAGATCAATGTAGAAAAAAGAAAGGTAACAATAGATATTTCTGAAATTGAAGTTTCATCAGAGGCATTCAAACAAATGAACTCGAGCAGTATTTTAAAGCTACCTTCAACAATAATTAGAAATATAAAGCAAAAATAAAATAAAGAACACAACTCAGAAATGGAAAAAAATAAATTAATGGGAAATGGGAGGAATCTACACCATAAAATCTAATTGGAAGATAAATGTGATTCCGAAAAACAGTAGGGCAATTGGAAAATGCTTGTCAAAATAAAGCAGGCTACTACAGAACAGACAAGTAAATATGAACATCTGCAATATACATCTTAACCAGAGACATAATCATTTCTGCCTCTCTGATCGAAGGAGAAGTTTTTTGGGTTAAAACATTCTGAGAATGAAAGCAGGAAACATTATGGACCCTGGGAAATGGCAGATATAGAGGTTAAATAAAGTCCAACAAGGTAACTGGCTTCCCAGTTGCCCATCCTCTGTCCAGCCTTCCTGACATCTGTTCCCTACCAAGTCTGCAGTGAGCTGGGGTCTCCTTTCCCTTTTCCTAGCCAATTCATCTGAAGGCATTTTGAAGTTTATCTCTCTTAAGTCATGTTACATGTAGTAATAATTTGCAACAATGTTACTAACTTTTTTTTATATAAGAGGGGTTATTCATTATGGATTTGTACCAACTAGACAAACAGTTAACCAAGTTTACTATTTGCAAGTGCTGAAAAGGCTGTGTGAAAAAGTTGGACAACCTGAACCTTTCACCAACAATTAATGGCTCTTGCATCACAAAAATGCACCAGTTCATATGGTACTGTGAGGGAGTTTTTAGCCAGTAAACAAATAACTGTATTGGCATACCCTCCCTACTCACCTGACCTGGCCCCCAATGACTTCTTCCTTTATCTGAATATAAAGGAAATTTTGAAAGGAAGACATTTTGATGACATTCAGTAGTACATCAAGGGTAAAACAATGACAGCTCTGATGGTCATTTGGAAAAAGAGCTCCAAAATTGCTTTGAAGGCTAGACTAGGCACTGGTGTCAGTGCATAGCTTCCCAAGGGGAGCATTTCGAAGGTGACCATGGTGATATTCAGCAATGAGGTATGTAGCACTTTTTCTAGGAATTCATGAACTTAATTGTGAGACTTTGTATGTGGCTTATATATTTCACTCCCACTTTGAATTAAATCCCCAAATCTTTAGCATGCCCTTCCTACCTTTGCTCAAAGGGCTCATTGTAAAAGACCCCCACTTACCCTCATTCCACTTTAGCCACAGGAGCCTACTTGCTCTTCTAGAAATAAGTCAATTCTATCCTCACCTTGGGCCCACAGTGCTTGCTTTGCCCTATGCCTGGAAACTCTTCCCCAATAGTATATTGTTCAGGTCTCCCCTTAAACATTGTCTCTAAATGGCCTACTCAGACTGTCTTATCTAAAATAACACCTCAGCCACTTACTATGGATTCACTCTACTCTTTTTTTCTTCTTGATTCCTATTAATCTGACATTACATTTGCTTTATTTCTTGACACTAATTTTTACTCTCGCCATGGTGAGCACATGAGCCTCATGGAAGTAGAGACTCTGACAGGGTTTTTTTTGTTTTTGTTTTTGTTTTTTGCGTGTCTCTGTCTCTAGCATTTCCAACAGTGCTTGGAATATATTGGTTCAGGAAATAACTCAATGAATGAAAGAATGAACATATGAATGAATGAATGAATGAATACTTCTTATTGAACTTTAAAGTTTTTGAAAGCAGTAAATAAGAGCAAATATAAATAAATTGTCTTGTACACCATAGATGCTTAGAATAATTTTACAAAAGAAAGAATGTATGAATAAATGAATTAGTAAAAGAGCTATTTGATTAGCTAGAAAGCCTTATTCTAAGTCCACAATATAGTGGATTAGAAAGATTTTCTAAGTGTTAACAACACATGAGGAACAAGAGAGTATCATTGTTGGGGTTTCTGGATTACAATTATTAAGATTTTTACCTTCTGCATTATAATTTCTTTAGAGCAAGGGCCAATGGGTAGTCACATAGCAGCCTGAAGAAGGACCAATAAAGTTCCAAGTAAGCGGGGGTAGGGTGTCATGTGTGCTTTGTGAACCCTGGAATCTATACTAAGTCAACTAATATGATTGGGTTTCAACAGTCTTTGGGGGGCAAAGTTTATTGAATGCTGATTCAATCTTACCTTGGAAAATTTCATTCTATTTTTCACAAGAGGATAAGCCACACATTATTAATCCATAATAATAAGATATTTGTATACTCTATTACATTGTAAACATTTTAAAATTATGAGCCATTAAAGAATGTGTCATTTACCATACTTCTTTATAACCACAATCCCAGTCTTTGACATAGGGGATGATTGCATGCATACATATTGCTAATGGGTGCTTATCCTGATTGAAAATAATAGATATGTTTAGACTTTTCCATTGAAATTTTGCATTGAATTAAACTTTAACCATAGTTTATTCATGATTCTACAAAACAGTGAATACTTAACTAAAGACAAAAAAAACCTTTTAGGAATACAGTTCACGTTATCAAAGCCTTTTGATGTTTAATTCTGGAATCAATAGTTGTCCATGAAAAAAAGAAACCCAATCTTAAATGCTAAGATTCAATTGAAAGCTCATTGACTACTGCCTCAAATTGGCTTAAAACTGACAATTATAATTGTGCTTTTATAAGCCTATTAAATTGTAGTAACTCATACAGTGTTGATTCTACTCTTATGCACCATACTTGATCTTTGACTCTTCCTGAAAATACCTCCAAAAGATTATCCAGGGATTACATATTCATAGTTATCACTGTACCATTTGGACTTGATAGATTTAACTTTCATCTCCATTTAAAATTGTGAGGGAGTGTTTACAAACTCTGGAAGTTCTTAATGAAGAAAAGCATTTCATTAGCTGTAATCAAAATTATACTTTTTGTCAGGTTTTACCATTGGTCACTGACCTCATCTTTTTTTTCGCCACTTCATTGCATGGTCTGAATTTCAACTTAATTGTCATGCTTGTTATTTACAAACACTGTGCAGAACCTCTCCCCTTGAATTAGAATAACAAACAAAAATGAAATAAGAAAACTAACAAAAATTTCAAGAACCAAGATTGTAGGTGTTTATGTGTGTGCAGGTGGGACAGTGCTTGTGAGTGTATGTATTTTAAAGTCTAAAGTTAACTGCAACAATCTAGACATGTAAATCAAGGAACAAATGATTTAATAAACCAACATTCAGGTTTTCCAAAAGAAACAATCTAGTATTTTCATTTGTCCCATTCAAATCTGACCTCTTAATGCTGGTACTAGAGCAGTTTGTTAAAACAGTATGTTTTATTATTTGTTGTGTTTGTAAATTCTGTTGAAATATTCATATTGTGTTCATGTAGACTATAGTTTTTTCCTGTGAATTTGGGTTCCCTGATATGACTTTTCCCTTTTTTGTGTTGGTAGATTTGTGATACACCTTTTTGAGTTAGCTGATAGATTTGTAATACACCTTTTAAATTTACTCTTTGTCATCTTCTATTTGCACCTTGTAATTTTTAATATGTCAGAAACTAAAATTATATGAATTTTAAGTTCATATAAATGTAATATTTAAAATTTATATAGATATTATTTTTATAAAACTTTATTTTTAAAGATTTTTAAAAATTCCTGAAATGTTAGACATTTTTAGTGCCACACAAATAGCTATCAGTACATATAGAACTAAGGACCTAGAAGGAAGTTTGTGGTTAAACATAAGATACAATCCATGTCATTGAACTGCTTTATTTGATACAGACTATTTTTTTAACAAAAACAATATGAGACTGATTTTTGTAGCTTTTTTATACTTATTTCTAAAACATATGCCTAGTAAACCCTAAGGTCCAATCCTCAAACCACATATACATTATTTTTAACTGTGGTTAGAGATCCAAATATGAATATTGGACAATAATAAGACCCACAGTAGATGTAATAAAGAAATCTAATAGAATTAGCCTTAGCTATTCTGTCTTTTATAATAACTTGAGATAGCAATTATTTGTGCCTCACATCAAGTTGCTGCAATTCAAATATTATTGAATTACAATATATGTTTAAATAAAAATGGTAAATCTTCAAGTTTATTACAAGAATAATATACTATTGAATTGAGCTAGATGCTAATATATAACAGCTTTCACTTTATATGCCACATGATTTACATTTACATCTCAGGAGTGAATTCCACAATCAGTTTATATCAATCAAGGCTAAAAAAGTGTCCTAAATCTCCCTATGTTTTCCCCCTTTTTTTAAATGGATAGGCAGTATGGAAAAGATTGTAGGGTTTATATGACAATTAAAGCAAGGAAAACTTTTAAAAAGTATAAGAAAAAAAGTAAAACCCATTAGAAGAACGAGGTGAGAGGAAAAGAAGAGAAATAGCTATTGAGGATAATTGGCATCTGACAAATATAAATTATCCTAAAAAGTTTTGCAAAACAATTGTGCAATATTGGAATTGAAAAAATCAAAACACTCTTGAATAAGTACGTCATCCATCTTGTGTTCTTTATTTTTGACTGAGGAAATACAGTGACTGGGATTAGCTTTCCTAAATAAACTTATCCTCTTTCAGGGAAATGTCAGTTGTCCATGTGAAAACACCTGTGTAACACTTCCAACTCTTTTGCTGGGAAGTTTTCTCATTGTGTGCAGTGTTTACTTGTTCCTCAGCAGGCTCTGCTGATGCTAATGGACTCACAGCAGTGCCTCCTACTTCAGTTATTACAGGTCTAATTCAGTCATTAACATTTCATTAATGGACCGGCCTCCTAGCTGCCAGCGAGGCTGTGCAGATATTGATGAGCTAGCTCCCTGCTAAACGAAACGCGTCTTTAAGGTGGATCGAATTAGATATAAAGTGTCTTCGTGAGGGTTTTGTAGAGAAAAACATGAATTGTTTTCTGAGGGCTTGGCTAGGGATTTAGGTTCAGACAGAATAGAGAATAAAAAAGTTTTGTCCCTAACCCTCAGGGATTCCACGGCATTTTATAAATTGAGCAAACATTTCATTCTAGGATGGGTGGTTAATTAACAATTCTCCCTCTTCTCCCAAAACAAAGTGCTATGCATAGGCCCCCTGTAAAAAATCTAAAGCCAACTTCTCATAGCAATTTAATCTTTGTTGTTTTCGTTTCTGGGAATACAAACTTGAAGAAGTGGCTTAATGAAGATGTCATTTAACCTCTCCTTTCCTTGCAGCTACTGCCACCATTGAAAAACATCCTAAGCTTAATGCCTCTAATCACCTCCTCTTCTGTGCCTCTGTCTCCTCCAATCAGGCTTTGGTCCTAACCACCCCATCAGAGCTCAATTTTCAGGGAAACTAGCGATTTCCCCGTTGCTAAACCTGATGGTCTCTTACGCTGTCATTTATTACTCTATCAGTAGCATTTAATGCAGACCTAGCCTTTTTGTGTTTTTGTTTGTTTGTTTGTTTGTTTTTTGATTCAATGATCCCACATTGTCTTGGTGTTCTTGTCATTCTACCAGCTACTCCTCTGCAGCCTTTTTCTTCTGACTAGCAACTACAGGTTGAGCTGTGCCTCCTATTTAATTTTTTGGTTACTGAATTCAACACATTGGCTTTAAGGATCCTTTTGGTGGATGAGGTTTCCAAATCTAAACTTTTGCCCCAACTTCCTTTCATGGCCCTGAGAAAATTAAGAAATGGTTTTCAGTCTAACTTTGTCACTAACTTTCTGTGTTGCATTATTTAAGTCAAATAACTTCCCTTAACTTCTACTTTCTTTTCTGTAAAATGAAGTTGTTAAACTATTAGATCTCTAAGGTCTCTTCAAGCTCTAAAATTCTATGGCTATGAGTCTAAGCTTTGTATAAAGCAGGACAATCAGATCTAAGAGTATGAGCTGTATCCCCAGTCCTCCTATTAAACAAATTGTTATCTTCCTGTGCAACTGAGAATTGAAATATATTGTATCATACAAATTTCTAATGCAGTACTTTGTGAAAATTACTAATTCGATACCATAATTATGCTTGTAATGTAAAATTATTAAGTACAGCCATATTGCTTGTAACTGTACATGGAACTTATATTGTTGCAATAAAGTGTGTTTAAATTCTATTACATAACTTTATTGTATTTTTAATAGCATTCAAAATTTAAATAGAAAAAAAGAAGGAAGGAAGTAGTCAAAAGAGAATGAATTGTGGGTACTGTAAGTTTTATTTTGATGCCTGAAAGTGATAACTGATGAGTTACTTATAAGCACCTTTACATTTTTTTATGGTCAACATTATACAATTTTATTTATAGTAAACATGGCAACTAACAGAAACAGGATTAGGGTTGAATCATTTCAGAAAACATTGAATAAAATGACCCATAAAATGTATTCTATGAGAGATGATTTCTGCTTCATAAATGGGACTTTAATTGTTTTTGTTTATTTGGGATGATATTTTAGACACTTCAAATTTCTGTCTTCTAGAACCATGCTCTTCAGTTTTAGAAACAAGTACGAATAGTTGTACTTATATTTATGTGATGGAGCTAAATAGGAGGATTATAAGACTTTTTTAAGTTACATAGATAGGTAATCCAGGATAAACAGGTATGTGTATGTTTCCTACAGAAAACTGTAAAAGTGGGTGAGCTAAGGATGTAGATGGCGGTCATTTAATATGGGAGAAAATGTATAAATTATAGGCCAAATAACCCAAGCTTTATTTAAACACATAGATCTAGAGTGCTTTTATTTATTTGAATATAACAAAGAAATAAGTCACAGCTTTAAAAAGATGAGTTGAGTAAAGACAGTAAATACTTTGCTGAATTATCACAAATTTTGTCTTAGTAAATGATCATCTCAATTCACTTTGATTTTATCACCATTTAAAAAATTTCATTCCTTTAAAACAACACAATTTGACAGTCTCAAAAGATAAAAATGTAATACAATGAAAGAACGGGAATATTTGAGTTTCATTTAATTTTTAGTTTTTATGCTTTATATGGAAAAATATGGAAAAGAAAATTTAACTAGAAATTATGCTAAATGTTTATAATAACTAAAATCAAAGTACTATAGCAAAAAGAGAAATTGCAGTCTATTTCATCAATAAAAATAATAATAAATATTCATGTGACTCAAGTCACATCTATAATACAAATCTCTACTATTTGATATTTTCTCTGGAAACTCATAATTTTAATTAATTTTTACCTAGTCACTTGAACTATATTATATCTTCACATATTTTCTTTGCTTCTAATAGTACCTTGTAATGAACCTTCAAAATAACCAAGAATGCTCTGCCATGCATATGTTTTGACAAGTGTCTAAATTTAATATTGGGCAAAGGGATTCTTTATTTACAGTGAAAATAGGGTATAAAAGTGAATCACAAGGAGTTTTCAGTTGTCCATATCAATTCAATTTGATTCAATATGCTCAACTTAACTCCTAATATGCTTTATTTTCAATTATCTTTATTTTCAGCAATTGTATGAAGACCCATTATCCATCTGCCCAGGAGTTGATAAGTATGTCTCCATCGCACATTTAGGTTTTTGTGTAGATGCTCTAAAATTGTGTAGCTGCTCCAAATTCACCTATTGTCAAGGCCATTCCAAAATTCTGGAGGAGTGAATATTACAAATCGGTTCCTATATAAGGCTTTTCTTAATACTTGCGGAAAATATGAGACCAATTGTTAGACAGATTTTCTCTTTTACTAACACTGTACTTTTCTAATGCTGATTCTCTACAAATGTGACTTCGTAATGTTCTGCAGAAAGCAATTGGTCTCACGTTTTATCTCAGCCTACCTTTTCAGGTGAATCTAATCAGTTCCTTATCACACATGATATGATTCAGCCCCATTGAATTACTAGCCATGTCTAGAATGTGAGTATTCTCTCCCCTTGCCCAGTTATGGAATTGCAATTAACTCTGTTTGAAAAACTCAAGTCTGTTTGACAAGCTCTTACTCATACTTCATGACTAGATGTTTGTTTTCTATACCATCCTCTTTATCTTCTGTGATCCCAAAGCCCTCGGATATACTCTATAAGTTATTTAAAGCATTAGGGCCATTTATTTGTATATGGTCTTCCCCAACTAAACTGAAAACTGTTTAAGATGAAAGATTTTTTTTCGCCTTTATTTATCCAATGCCCAAAATATATTGCCTGAAAAGTAGTAGGAATTGGAGATATTTTGGTTGCTATGAAAGTTTATTTATTGATTGAACTGGGCATTTAGTAAATATTAGTGCTGTGGGCTAAATTGTGCCCAAGAAAATTCATATGTGGAGACCCTAACCTCTAATGTGATGGTATTTGGATGGTAATTAGGTTTAGATGAAGTTAGCAGAATGGGGTCTTTATTCTGAGATGGGATTAGTTCCCTTATAAGAAGAGATATCAGGTAGCTTGCCCTCCTGTCTGTCTTTCTCTTTCTCTCCATTCTATGAGGACACAATAAGAAGGCAGCAGTTTGCCAGCGAGTAAGAGAGCCCTCACTGTGGCCCGAACATTCTGGCACCCTGATCTCAAATTTCCAGGCTGTAGAGTTGTGAAAAAATGAATTTTTGTTGTTTAAGTCTCCCAGTCTGTGTCGTTTTGTTATGGCAGTCCATTCATACCAATACATTTAGTATTCCCACATTTTCCTTAAAAAAAAATAAATAAATAAAAAATACTGTCCTCGTATGTCAAAGACCAAACTAAGCTGTCAGGAAATATACCAAATTGTGAGTAGCAGTAAACTATGCAACTCTACTTTTTTATTGTGTAATTGAAACTGTTCACATCTACCTTTAACTTCTCTAATTTATATTTCCCCTCTTTCATAGATTTTCCTGCTATAAAATTTACTTGGGTATAAAACATAATAGAAAAAAAATAGTTATCCCAAAATTTTGCCAATAAAGATTCAACCATTAATGTTTTTGGCATCAATGTTGTATTTTGCATTGGGGTCAGTTTTTCATGGCTGGAGGAAAGGTTATTCCAAGTTTCTCTCCTGTTACTCATAAGAAAATCAGTGAGTAGGATTTACTGGGTGGTCCAGTGTTACTCGCATTTGGAAACAAAATTCTTCTTATCTGCTATGGACTATTATGGATTTATGCCTGAAGGATGAGGATTGAATTTACCTTTACCATATTCACTTTATAGCACTGAAAATGTTATTAGTGGTCATAAAATTACTTAATTCTATCTGTAGATTACTTAATTAAATGTCCCCCTGTGCCAGAAATTTTGCAGTTTAACTATATGCTGTGTGAGAAAATATTTTTTATTTAGTCTATATTTATTGCCCTTTAAATCCATTGAGGGTCCCTTTGCTCTCATATTCCACACTGTGGTGAATAGGAAGGAATGAACAACTGTCATTTGACGCTGAAGGTCTTACTCAACTCTTCACATACAACTGGTCTTTTTTCTAAATACAGTCTTGTTCATTTTGTTTTAAAATACAGAATCTGTCTCCTCCCCTCCACAAGTTATTTTTAATATTTTCTTTATTCTACCAGATATTTTTGATATATTCTTCACTCTCCTCTAGTAGTATCACTGGTTTAAGTCAATATCTCCCCTAAAACACTGAGAAATAATCATCCAGGAAGAGAGAATCCCTGGAGCTATGAAATAGACTCCACACTAGAAGCAGACATGATACCCTGCTAATTACCTCAGCTGGGCCTGGAAGGAGTCAGGGTAAAAAGATGAAGTCAGGGGTAGGATTTCCTGTTTGATTCCCAAACGGGTGTTTCTCTAGATGCACTGCTGCATGGGCAGTGGGTCCTCTCAGTGGAGACTTCTTGCTTAGTGCATGATAGGTTACTTGCTTAAGTTTTATTCTGAAATATAAACAAAAAAAAATAGAAGTTAAGAGCAGAGGGGAAGACTATTGATTAGATTAAATATAGTCCTTAAAAATAGTCAAACATTATTTTTGTCACATTGATAAGCATTCATATTCATAGAATGCTAGAGCAAGAAAGAAGACTGTATTCATTCGATATGCTGGACAGTTTTTCAAAATGATATAATTCATTTGTTGGGCTATTTTGGATATAAGGAAATAATCAATGGACCTATGTCAATAGCTTATATAAAAACATTAGAAGCAATACAAAAATGAGCGTACTGAAGAAAATTCTAAAAGAAGCAAAGCTTTAGCCTATGTTTGAAAAAAAGGCAACACTCTACCAAAATAATGGGAGTCAGCTATTTATTTGTTTATTAAGATTTTCATTAAAATATAGCTAGCATACAATATTATATAAATTTTGGGTATACACCATAGTTGTGCAACATTTATATATTAATATTTTAAGAAGTGATGACCATGATAAGTATAGCAACCATCTGACATTGTACCATGCAATCACAATATCATTGACTATATTCCCTATGCTGTCTATTACATCCCCATGACTTATTTGTTTTATACCTGGAAATTTAGACCTTTTATTCACCTTCACCTTTCCTCTACTTTTAAAATTTTTCAACTACAGTTGTCATTCAATATTATTTTATATTAATTCTAAATATACAGCATGGTGGTTAGACATTTGTATAATTTAAGAAAGGATCCCTCTGACTAGTCTAGTACTCACCTGGCACTATACATAGTTATTACTATATTTTTTACTATATGCCCTATGTTTTACTTAACATGCCATGACTATTTTCTAAGTACTACTTTGTACTTCTTAATTCCTTCATCATTTTCACCCTGCCCCTCAACCCCCTCCCATCTGTCACCTCACCAAATCTAGGAACCATCTGACACTGTACATAGTTATTACAATATTATTGACTGTGTTCCTTATGTTCTACCCAACATCCCCGTGATTAGTGTGTAACAACCAAATTGTACTTGTTAATCTCTTCCCCTTTTGCACTCACCTCTAACCGCCCTCACATCTGGCAACCATCAATTTGTTCTCTGTATCTATGAGTTAGCTTCTGTTCTGCTTGTTTATTTTGTTCTTTAGATTATACATATAAGCACAATCACATTGCCTCTGTCTTTCAGTGTCATACACTCCACTCAGCACAGTATCATCTAGGTCCATCTATGCTGTAGCAGATGGCAAGATCCCATTCCCTTTCATGGCCGAGCAATATTCCATTTTATAGATGTACCACCTCCTCTGTATCCATTTTTCCATCAACAGACACCCAGGCTGCTTCCACATCTTGGCCATTGTAAACAGATCTGGGTTTCTTTAGACAAATACCCTGAAGTGGGATTATTGGATTCTTATTTATCTCTTGTTATAGCCTTTGTTTGAAAGTTTATTTTGTCTGGTATAAGTGTTGCTACCACAACTTTTTTTTTGGTATTATTCATTTACATTTTCATGAAATACCCTTTTCAATCCATTGACTTTCCATCTGTGTCTTTCAATCTGAAGTGAGTCTCTTATAGGCAGCATATGTAAGACTTTTGCTTTCTTATCCCTCAGCCCTCCTGTGTCTTTTGAGTGGAACATTTAATCCATTTACATTGAAAGTAAGTGTTGATAGATATATAACTATTGCCATTTTATTATTCATAATTTTGATTTTTTTTTCCATCTTAAAGAAGTCCTTCTATCATTCCTTGTAATACTGGTTTGGTGATGATGAACTCCTTTAGCTTTTTCAAGCCTGGAAAACTCTTTATCTGTCCTTCAATTTTAAATGATAGCCTTGCTGAGTAGAGTACCCTTGTTTGTAGGTCCTTGTTTTTCTCCACACTGAATATTTTATGCCAATCCCTTCTGTCTTGCAATGTTCCTGTTGAGAAATCATCTGACAATCTTATGGGAGCTCCCTTATAAGTTACTAATTCCCTTTCTCTTGCTGCTTTTAAGATTCTCTTTTGTCTTTAACATTTTCCATTCTAATTATAATGTGTTTTGGTGTGGGCCTGTTTGGGTTCATTTATTCTGGGAATCCCTGCACTTCCTGGAGTTATATGTCTTTTTTCCTTCACCAGGTTAGGGAAGTTTTCAGTCATTATTTCTTCAAATAGGTCCTCAATCCCTTGCTTTCTCTCTTCTCCTTCTGGTATCCCTATGATGCAAATGTTGTTATGCTTGATGTTGTCCCAGAGGTCTCCTAAACTATCCTCATTTTTTTGTATTCCTTTTTCTTTTTGCAGTTCTGATTGGATGTTTTCTGCTACCTTGTCTTCCAAACCTCTGATTTGATCTTCAGCTTCATCTAGTCTGCTGCTGATTTCTTCTAGTGCATTCTTCATTCCAGTCATTTTATTCTTCACTACTGACTGTTTGTTTTGTTTTGTTTAATGGTTTTCATGTCCTTTCTTATGCTTGCTATCTGTTTGTTGAGGTTCTCACTAAGTTCCTTGAGTATCCTTAAAACCATTGTTTTGAACTCTCTTTGATAGGTTGCTTGCCTCCATTTTATTTAGTTCTTTTTATGGAGTTTTTTCCTGTTCTTTCATTTGGGATGTATTTCTTTTTTTCCTCACTTTGACTGCCTCTCTCTTTGTTTCCAAGTATTAGGTAGATCTGCTATGTCTCCCAGTCTTGGCTCGGTGGCCCTATGTAGTAGTTGCTCTGTGAGGCCATGGCACACTCTCCTTATTCATCTGCTCCAGTAATGTCCCTTGTGTAGGTTGTTTGTGCCCTCCTCATATAGTTGAAGCTTGATTGCTGTTGGTACATCAGTGGATGGGATTGACCCTCAGGCTGTGGGGTTTGACCACATTCACAGCTTATACAATGTTGTGTGGGAGGGCTTGCCTCACTGAATGGGATTCGCCCCAGTGGACTCTTGTGCCTATTGAGATTGTCTTTTGGGTGTACCACTTGTGGAGCTAATTGGATGGTGTTTTGCTGTGGTCTGAAGACAGCCTCCAAGTATGTTGGCTCTGGGGCCTCTTGGGAGGGACACAAGTGCAGGTCCAGGTCATCCACTGCTGTGACCAACCAGGGACTACCAACTACCTGATAGGAGCTCCAATGTGATCCATGGTTGTTTGCTGCCTGTGCTAACCCTGGAGGCATGTGGGAGAGGACACACTGCAATCTGATGATTACTGCCACCAGTACCTGGCCTGGGGTAGCTCTACAAAAACCTAGGACACCTGCTTGCTCTCTTAAGGTTTAGCCTCTGATAAAGCCTCATGTAGTGCACATGTTGGGTGAGGCAAGGTCTCAGGGAATCACTATAGTGGGAAGAATTGTGGTCAACAGGTTAATGTAGACTCTGGTTTGGTGACAGTGCTAAGCCTGGAGTTACTCAGAAAAAGTCTCAGAGCACACAGAGGCCAGCTGTTCCCCACCTGGTTACTGCGGACTCTGATAATTTTTCAAAAAAGAGTGCAGTGGGGGCAGGGCTGTCTGCTTTGAAGAACGTGCCTCTGGTGTTGGGTGAATTGGGTGGAGAGGGCTCTCAGGGAGTCTGCAGGGTGGAGCAGTGGTGCTCACCAGGCCAGTCAGACTCAGATTTGGCCTGTGGGGGTGGGTTCAACACAAGAAAGATGGCGCCTGCCTGCTGGCTGCTTGGAAGAAGGACCCCACAAAAGGAAAATGGCGGCTGCCCTTCTGCCCTCTTCCTGCAGCCACACACCTCAGCCTGCACCCCCATATGCTTCCAACTCTACTTGAGTTACTGTTTCTCCACTGGAGCCCAAGATGAGTAACTGCAAGTGAGTGGGTCTGTGTGTAGGTCGTTTAAGAGGATGCCTAGGTTTCCCACAGTCTTCTGTCCCACCTGGATGGTTGGAATTCCCACTGTTTTTCACAGCCAGATGTTGTGCGGCTCCTCTTCCCTGCACCAGTACTCAAGGCTGTGAAGCCTGGTGTGGGTTTGGGGTCCCTTGCTCCTCAGGTGAAATTTCCATGGTTGTGATAACTCTCCCAGTTCTCAACTTTCACAAGGAGTTTTGGGGCCAACCTACTTTGTGTCTCCACCCCTCCTGCCAGTCTTGACATAGATTTTTTTATATCCTTAGTTATGAAACTTCTGTTCAGCTAGACTTTAGATGGTTCTCCAGGCTGATTGTACTATAATTTAGCAGTAATTTCAATGTATATACAGAAGGAGGCAGGCACAGTGTTTATGCACTCCCTCATCCTGGATCTCTCTTGCAGAGTTCAAGGGAGTCTACGTAGGTAAAATCTCATGCTCTGGGGCCAAGCTACCTGGGATGAAAGCCAGGCCCTACCTAAAGTGTTATATTGAGAAAATCATTTAACCTTTCTGTTTCTCAGTTTTTAAATTTTGAAATGATTATTTTCATATTATTCACATTACAAGATGTGGGGATAAAAACACATGTTAATATTAATTATGTCCTTAAAGTGCTATCTGGCACAGGACAAAACTGAGTGTTCATTTAAGTACCAAAAGATGTTCCTTTTAAAGTCTCAGTGAAATACTGAAATACTGTACAAGTTAGCTATCACTGCTTAATGAACATCCCAAAATTGTAGTAGCTTAATACAACCATTAGTTGTTTCTTACATATTTTTAGGTAGACTGAGGCTTTTGATCATCACTGCTGGGATCTGCTGGACTCTTATAGGTCCTCACATACACCTGTGGTCAACTGTTTAGTCATCTAGGAGCTGCTTGATCTAAGAGGTCATTGACATGGATAACTAAACTCTGCCCCATCTGGTCTCTCATTCTCTACATCTGATATTCCAGGCTTCCAGGGGAGCAAGTAGACATGTACTAGCAGTTTTTTAAGCCATTGCTTATTTTAAGCCTGCTAATATCCTTTTGGCTAAATCAAATCATGTATCTATTCCCAAATTCAAGGGATGTGCAAATAGACCCCAATTCTTTTCAGAGGAATTGCAAAGGGTGTGGATATAAAGAAGGGTAAAGTTTCCAGATCGTCGATGCCATCAATCTATCACAGCTATATGCCCAATACTTAGGGTTAAGTTAAGGAGTACAATTTATTGCAATGACTCAATACACTCCTTCAATAGCTCTCAAATTGAATTGTACTTGCTAGTCATGAACTTTCATTTATCAACTCTCTTAGGTTTGGAACTTTGAGAAACAAAGAAAAAAAGTAGAAAATTAAGGAAAATTATATGTGGGATTGGTAAGAGTTATGCAACAAAGTATTGTTTTGTTTCTGTTCAGAAGTAAAGGGTGGCATTACCTAGGAGAAAACAATTCCTCTCATATCACTTTTACACTCCACCATAATAATACATATACCAGAAGCACTAAACCCATTGAAAACATAACAGTCACTTAATCATTTACCAAGTCTGTCTTTTTGGATTATCCTATCTCATTAAATTTTTCAATGTTGCTTTTAATATTACCTTTTTGATTATAAGTCTGACTTCTTGTGTCTGAGATGGTCAGAGGGCCACAATACCATATTTGGTTTACCAATTACACTAATAACTGGATGAAGGAAAGCATAGATGAATGGTTTTGTGGGAATCTGGAATTGTTATTTAAGTCACTTATGTATGGGTTTACTCTGCTGAAATATATCTGATTTGAAACTCCAGGAGACTGCGGTTTGTTGGGTATTATTAGGATGGCATATATTTAGTTTCAATCTTTTACTAGAATATTTACTCACAATTTCTTGTATTTCACTTTTATTTTTTTCAAGTTTTATATTTCTTCAGTTATTCTGATTCTGCTCTCTAATTATACCTTTTCCAATTGTGCCCAAGCCAACATTGCACCATCCCTTCTCTGAGGAGTGTGTTAGGCTTCCCCACATTGACTGTGAAGCATCACTTACTTGCACAAAAACAACAAGTAGTACCATGGATTCCCTGTGAGCTGCACCTATAAACATATTGAGCAGGGCCATTTAGCAGCAGGTTTCAGCCCTTAACTCGCATGCAGAAGCAATAACAACACATTTGCAAGATAAAGGGTTTAATTTCCAAAGACATGCCTGACTCCCAGTCTTCTTGGTTTAGGATTTGCATGAAACCTTACTTGCAACTCTGAATGTAACATTCAGCAAAACTGGAGTGTGAAAGAATAAAACATTTAACGGTAAAAATAGCAGATAAATATATATGTGTATGTACATGTATTTTCACATATATGGCTTTAAGACAAGAAAGAGAGGCAATTTTAAGATAACATTGCTAGAATCCTCAGTTTGAATTAACTTAAAACTCCTTAGTTGAAATTGCAAGAATGTTTGTCACCAAGTGTCAGGGAAGACCAAAATGTAAAAAAAAAATCAGTGTTCAGTGACTAAATTGGATCCTTGGCCCTGTGGCTTCTCAGTGTTTAAACTTAGGAAAGCAGAGTTTAGCTTCAAAACCAGTGTTCCAGAGACAATCCTTTCTGTCCTCATAAAAGTGTGTATTTTTACTGTAACATTATTTTTATTGTAATGTGCTCAAGTTTTGTACTCTATAACATAGTATTTTGCCTGCTGAAAAATAAGAGAAACTATTCTCATTCTAGGCTCAGCTAGAATGTGGTTAGAGAATATATTCAAACCTGGCATGCACTTAGCACTAACAGTTTCCTTTTTTCATGTGAATCCTCCTGGGAGAAATGTAAATGGCAATGGCTACAGCAGCAGTTGGAGCTAATGTACTGATGGCTGCGGGGACTGTTATAACAGTGAGCCCCTCAGCTAGAACATTCCATTCAAAGACCATTTCTGGAGAAAAATGGGCATTTCAGGGAAGACAATTATTAGACAGGAACTGGGTTGTATCCATTTGAAAGCAAAGAAAAAAATATACTAGTTTATAGTGGTGGGTCATTCCTTCAGAAAAATGACACAATTATTTGTGCATTGTGTTTATACTTACAAAAAGCATACACAAATGTCAAGAATAAATAAATGCACATATATATGTACATGTATATATATGTATATGTATATGTATATATATATATATATATATATTTCTATTATGTTCTTTACTTATCTGAATAAAAGGAGAATTTAATTGTGCCTACACCATAAAGTTATTATGTAGATTAAATGAGTTAATACTTAAATTTGAGAGACTAACTCTCAAATTGAACTATGTCTACCAGTGTTGTGCACATAATAATTGCTCAATAAGTATTTGCTATTATAATTTTTACTGTTAACATCCTCATTATTTATCTATATTGAAATTATAAAATAAAGTTAAGATTTTGACTATAATTTTATAAATAATTCAATCTTGCAATCCCTTAAGTAATAATTTCACTTAAAAATGTGAAAATTTGTAAAGCAGACATACCAGAAAATAATTTTACAACAGAAAAATATGTAATTAAAGGAAGTTTTTCCTCCCTTGTAGTTGTAATAATAATAATACCTCCTAATTCATTGGGCAATGAGAGCCTCTTTGTTTTTAAATCAATCATTATATTTTAGACATACAGAAAAAGTATTTATATTGTGCACAGACCTAATATTATCATATTATCATACTCAAAATAATCAGTGTTTTTTTTGTTACTGCTAAACTGCAGCCTTATATTGTATATATTATTCCCTGTTCTTGCCATCAATTTGTTTCAGTTATCTTCTTCCTCTATCCTGCCATAATATACTGTAAGAAACTGTCTCTGTGACAGAACAGTTTAATATCTTATAGTTGAAAATTTTATATTTATATATTATTTCTAAGTATATTTACTTAGAAGTGTGCTTCAATTACTATAGCTGCATAACACATTACTCTAAACATAGTATTTTAAGACAATCTCTTATTTCATGGTCAGGAGTTTGCACAGGCAGAACAGATAGGGATGGATGTATCTTTCTGCTACATGATGCCTGGTTCCTCAGCAGAAAAATTCAAAGAATAGGTACTGGGGGAATAATGGGTGTTTCTCTAGACACACTGCTGCATGGCCAGTGGGTCCTCTCAGTGGAGACTTTACGCATTTTAGAGTTCCAGGCTGGCTGACTGTTGGGTGGCTTGGATTTATTTTCTCTCCATATGGGGGAAAAGGCCTCTTAAAGTGTGTTAATTTAGACTTCCTCACCTCTTAGTGATTGTATTCCAAGGGCAACTGTCTGGAAAGAGGGCACAAGGCTGAGGTCGGATTGCCCTTTAAGACCTACACTTGGAAGTCCCACAGCACCCTTGTAATGCATTGTATTTGTTATGACAATCACAAAGTTCTTCCCAATTTCAAGAGGAGGGGAAATAGATAACTCTTTCTGATAGGAGAGAGGAAAGGTTCTAGAAGTCCATGTGGGCTGCAAAATAATTCTGTGGCCATTTTTCAAAAATTCAATCTGCCACAGAGAATTTGTTTTTTTTAGGGAAAACGTGACAATGAATGCTTCTTCATTTGGTAACATATTGTTAAACATAGGGCAAGCAGCAATGACTACCTGTATTAAAATACATCCAGAGGTCTCTGAAAGAGGATATAAGTATAAGAGGCTTTTCCAACATAGAAATGACTGGACAGGCTGCATAAATGAATTTGTTGGCAAATAATTGTATGCTGATTATAATGAAGACATAACTCTCTGTTTTGAAACCAGGGATAACTGGAGACTGGAAAAGGTAATAATAGTTAAGAGAAAAGGAAGTATAAAGGGATTCACAGAAATTAAGTCATTTCTAGGTAAGTGAATTTTACAATAAGTTTTAAGTATCAGCTCATGGTTTCCAGAACATAGGTGGAAATCTGGAGTTAGAATGGTCTGAACTAGAAGAAAATCAGTACTACATGAACCATGCTCACAGACAAAATTACCAGGTGAAAGAGAGGAAACAGAGAAAAGCGACTAAACTTGAATCTTACTGTACTCACTCCATGACATGCAGGAAGATGAAGAGATAGTGGTCAACAGGCAGCCAAGAGGGTACCCAGAAACCACACAGAAGGGTGAAAGAGCACATTTTCATTACTGGGGGAGTCAGTGGTGTCAGAGATGATCCTATGCAAGGATGGAGACGTGCTCTTCAAATTTTGAGAGGTTACATTTTTTTCCCCTAAAGCAGTGGTTCTTAACTAGGAATGATCCCTCCCTCTCAACTTCCAGGACATATGGTGGTCTCTGCAAATGTTATTGAATGTCACGACTTGGGGGTGCTACTGGCATCTAGTGGTAGAGGCAAGGGAGGCTGCTAAGCATCCACAGAGCACAGGATGCATCTACAACAAAAATGGTCCCATGATGTTAATAGAACCAACGTTGAGAAACTTTGCTCTAGATCCTGTTAAGCACAGTGACCATTAAAGTGAGATTTCTATCCTGTTTCAAATTCTCCATCCCTTTTCAAATTAGGAAAGGAGAGACCACAGAATGCCAAAATTTTTATGGTACCTCATAATTTTAAAAGTAGGCTCAAGACTCATTTTTTTTTCTTCTAGACCAAGTAATAGCAAAAGATCCTATATGTTTCCAGCACTAAATGTCAAGTCTATTTAATAATCATGAACTGGATTATATTCACCTCGTCTAATCCAAAATGGACTTCTCAGTACATAGCTGGAAAGCTGGTCTGCTGTAGGCTTATATGTTACAGATTAATGTTCATTATAAATGCATTAAAAGTTACTTAAATTAAATATATCTTAAAACATATATTTGTTAAGGCTTGTGAATAAACTATATAAAACTTAGCAAAATAAATTTTTTTCAGTGTTACTCTTTAAGGAAGTTATATTTTTAGTGTTGTGAAAATAAGATGTTTGTGGGAAAAAAATTCATTGTGGGAGAACATGACATTCTGATAAAAGTGATTTTTCCCCCCAAAAGTGCATATCTTAAAAATAATTTCTGACATGTGTAGTTCTTCTCTCAACATTGACCAATTTTTAAAGGGCATAATATCTCTTGTTTCATCTTCACATGAAGCAAACTTCTTAAGTTTACTACCTACACAGTCAAATATCTTGCAGAGGATGTTGATTTATTTATGTAAAAAGCAAGATAATATGAAGTGGCACTGGGGAATTATTTCCCTTCTGCCCTGGGCCTTTGAATCATAGGCTACATCATGCTGTTCAGCTGTTGACTCTGGACAGAGTCCAGAACAGCACAGTACTGTGGAAGATGCCAGAAAGATACACCGCCCTATAGCAAATGAAGTAAGAGTTATCTTCTCTGCAAACTCGAGGATAACAGAGTGATTTGTTTTGCAGTTGATATGCAGAACACTCATCTTTAATTTTCAGTGTCGGGCAGGGCATGTTCAGTTCACAAGATGGCGTATTGTTCTCCATTCTTGGAAAGGAAAGAAAGAAAGACTCTTAAAGAACACTTGTGCTCATCTTTGCTGACTGAATTCTACCATATTTAAGCACACCATACTGATTTCTTCCGTTAGCATTGCTTAGTCATCTTGCTGAGAGAGTCAAGTGTTATAGCAAAGGAAAATACAAAACGATTGATGCTACCAAGGCACATGGCATGCCTGTAATAAACCACTGTTCTGATTGTCCTTTTAGTAGCATCCTGTACGTTGAGACTACACAGGTAATAAAATCGGTGTGCTCTTCATTTTCTGCGGTGAAGCAGCAGTGCACTGCCATTTCCAGAGCTTGTTCACGGTTTTGACAGCCAGTATAGTTGTTGTTTGCTTTATTAGCTTCCCAGGGCTAGGGAACTTGCCAGGTGTTGCAGCTGTGCAGGAGTATGGAGTCTCATTTTACAGGAGAGACTTTCCATGGAATTTCATGGAAATTTCATAATGGAGAAATATTTGGCACTTTGTGAAGGAAGAATTTGTTTATAATTTTCTTGGCAGAGCTCCCCCATGACAATAAATTGCCCCCAAAACTGGGTACGTGGGCCTCAAGTCATTCAGAAGCTCAGTCCTCTGAAAGGTTATCATACTAATTTTATTAAAATGTAAGATTTTCCCAGTTTAAGTGCTCTGACCAGGAATAGTGAATGAACTGTTGAGCTCACTCTATGCTAAGTCAAATGAAGAGTAAAAAATTCAATTACTGAATTACTGAGTAAATCCAAGGACCCTACCACCCATAATTGAACCATACTGAATTTATTGGATTGTCGGAAAAGTCATGATACATTTTTGCAATGAAAAACATAGAAAAAATACGTCATGACTTTTCCGACAACCCAATATTTCTGATGAATGAATTGTAGTATTTATTTTGGATCTGAAAAATGAATAATTTAATATAAAGTCAAAGAAAAAAATAAGGACAGACTTTTTAGAGGTCTTTATCAAGAATTAGTTATATAAATACTCAGTTCAGAATAAAATAATGTTCTGGGAAGCTACTATCATTGCTAGTGATTATTAAGCCATGGGGAGATTAAAAATAAAGACAGTTTTCTGATTTAAGAAAAGTAACAATTTAGAAGATCTTTCTCTTGGATTATTGGAATCTGGTTTACTTCTTGGGACTTACCACCTCTTTTGACCTGTATTAATTATGATACTGGACCAAAAATATGCTTCTGTATCTGAAATATCTTCACATCTTCATTAAGTTTCAAGCTCATAGCATACAAGAGAATAAGTTTATATAGGCATTTGGTACATCTCAGATGTTCAAAAAATGGTAGTAATTATTAATTTTGTAATATTGAGAGCAGCAACATGAACAAGCCAGTGTTGAATAAAGCTTTTACTGTTCATGTTAATTACTAAATTAAATCCTACTGTTACTCCCATACAACATTCCTCCCCATTCTCCAAGTAAATAAATGGACTTACTTTTAGAACGATAAAATTGGTCACTCATATATTGACACATAAATTGTGCATTTATCTGAAAACATACATATGTATAATCTTATTTTCTTCATCTACAACACTTGTAAGTCTATGGGTGCTTGTGATACTGTGATTTATAATAAGAAATATATATATTTGATCTTTATCCCCATTTCTTGCACAGATCTCCTAAAACTCTTTGAATTTCATAAGTGATAAAAGGAACAAAATTGTCCTTTGTTGTGTTAATGAGGTGAACTTTGTACCTAAAGATGGGAGCTGGTTGCCAGGAATACCAACCATGTGAATCTACAGTTGGAACTTTTAGCCCCACCCTCTGACTTCCTGGGAGGAGAGAGGGGCTGGAGGTTGAATCAATCTTCAATTGCTAATGACTTAATCAGTCACACCCATGTAATGAAGCATCCATAAAATCCCAAAGGACAGGGTTCTGAGAGCTTTCAGGTTAGGGAACCAGACCTTTTCAATGTGTCACTGTGCCAGGCCCCAAACTCCATGAAGGCAGAAGCTCCTGTGCTTGGGAAATCACCCTATGTATCTTTTCATCTGGCCATTGATTTATATACTTTAATATTCTTTGCAATAAACTGGTAATCTAGTGATTAAGTGAGTTTCTCCAGTTCTGTGAGCTGCTTTAGAAAATTAACTCAACCAAAAGAGGGGGGGATTGAGACCCTCTGATTTATAGCTAGTGGGTCAGGGCTAACAATTGTCATACGAAATGAAGGGAGGCCTTGAGGGACAGAGCCTTTAACCTGGGGTACCTGATGCTATGTCCTGGTGGACAGTGCCAGAATTGAGTTGAACTCTAGGACACCAGCTGGTGTCACAGAATTGCTTGGTGGTGTGGGAAAACCACACACATACACATTGGAAATCGGTGCCAGAACATCATACTTGCCCTACTTGCTATAATTATTTAAGGCAAGTTCAGAAGATCATTTGCAATATACAATTTTGCTAGAATTCTTGAAGTTGGAATCTAAAAAGCCCAGAAGTACCTATAAATGGTAATCTCTGGACACATTATCAAATGTCACAAATTGGGGATGCTACTGGCACCTAGTGGGTAGAATGGAAATCTGGAGAAATTAGAAAGCTAGAGAAAGACAAAGGACAGAAATTCTAAGCAAACCAATGATGATAAACAAGACAATGTTTACCTCTTTCATATCCCTTTAATCAAAAGTCCTGTTAACAGCAACTAATTTCCAGATTTTTAGTAAAGAAATCTCCAACTGGTAGACACAAGGGAAACTTGTAGTTGAGACTGGTAGGCTCCTGAAGACCTCACCAAAGTCAGGAATCCGCCTCTGTCCTATTGGCCAAAGAGGATCCAAAAGGCCATTGTAAAATGGTTATTTAGAATTTGAAAGTAATTTTCTCAGTTAATAATACTATTATTCATTATTGGGATCCACTATCTTCTATGTACTATGCTTGACATCGGGCATGTAAAGATACATCAGATAGAATTTTTGCCCTTAAGGAATTCATGGTCTTCTCAGGGTGATCAAAACACCCTGATAAATCTCTGCTGTGATGAGAAAGGCAGGCCAGCTTGGCTTGGCTGCTTCTTATCACATAGGTCAGAGTAGTGAAAAAAACCACCCCCTCATTCTGGCATCTATCTGTTCACAACTGGGCAGGCACTTAGTAGGAAGGAGGACTGTGGAAGGAACTGAAGCAGAGTACCTCAGTATGATGTTAAAGAAGGTGAGAAGAGACTCATACAATGTATTCTTCTTTGGAGCACTTACATCCTTAGAAAAGTCACTAAACTTAAGAAAAGCCAAATATACTTTGATCTCTACTGGAAGATATGGATTTATGGGGCTAAATTTTTGAACGTAGGAGTGACACAGGACAGGACAATGCAGCCTAAAGAAGGCCCGTGAAAGAGAAGGCGGTCTCTGAGAGCATCACTGGGCTCCATCGGCATGCAATGTGCTCAGGACACTAGTAGAAGAAACTATAAATGTTATTGGAGTTTAATAAAAGGTCTAGGTAAGTGAAAAGGAGAGGGATATCAAAG
Organism: Hipposideros armiger; assembly: GCF_001890085.2. Classification (NCBI taxonomy): domain Eukaryota; kingdom Metazoa; phylum Chordata; class Mammalia; order Chiroptera; family Hipposideridae; genus Hipposideros; species Hipposideros armiger. Next base: position 2,113,567 of record NW_017731565.1, on the reverse strand, counting down.
AAGTCTTGAGTAAAGATGTGATGCCTGAGATGAATCTTAAAGATAAGTAGGAATATTAAGGGTAGGTTAGGCATTCTAGGAGGAGGGAAAGAAATAGCCCACGATGATTGGATAGGTACAAATTGTTTCCAGTAAGGAGAGTGGTGGAGAAGGGGCCAGATCCAAGAGACTTTATGTACATTGTTAGGGAGCTTGAATATCTCTCAGGCTACAGGAGACACTGCAAGCTTTTAAATAAGGGATTATTTAAAAGGGATAGGCTTGCAGTTCAGCCCATAAAACTTATGTAAGCCATAGTATGTGTGAAGCCTAGAAATGGTGATGGTAAATCAATCAAGGGCAGCAAACAGACATCATGATTTCAACAGATCTCATCATCCCCCAAAGCCTTAATAAGCTTCTGTCATCAAAGCCATTCCAGCAGCTGTGTTGTGTAAACAATGTGTCTATGACAAAATGTTGTGGAGATCAACAGCAGTCCTCTTTACAGTAGGATGGGGCTATTTAAATGTACCATTCTTTCCTCCTTTACCATATTTTAGGTAGTGGAAATGGGAGTAGTTTTAGCAGCTTAAGACATGGTTACAGTCAATCAAGGGCTGGTAGTTTGGGATGGCTCCAAATAAGAGTCCTGAAAGGGAGTTGTGAGAAGCAGGCTCTTTTGTCACTGTCTCCCCTGTGCATTGCAAAAATATTCTGTGTGATGGTGCAAAGAATCAGAATGTTCTCTACTATCTACTAGTTCTGCCTGAAGCACCTTTATTGGTTATTTGCTATGGTTACAGATATGCCAGGGTGTGTACATGTGTATTTTCATTTTTCCTACTTATATCAGGGAAACTGACAAGAAGTAAAAGGCATGTTGTTTTCACTTTCTCCATTTTCTATTTTCTTTTATTTTACCTACAACCAACTTCTTTAACATTACAGTATTATATTCCAAGAGCTAACTAGTGTGTGTGTGTGTGTGTATGTGTGTCTGTGTAAGTGGAGATTTAGCTTTCTGGTGGACAACAGGGTGAGGCTCATGAAAAGAAATGGGGCTTGAGTGGAGGGAGTTGCTAACAAAGATGACTGGCTGCAAACTGGGCGATGTGTAAGTGTCTGGATGAGGGCATGTGTAGTAGGTGTATTGATATGCCTCCCATTCAACTCCCTTTTCAAGCCCTTTGTCATCATGTTTTATGCTAATGTTCAAAGATTTTATCTGTTTTGTGTCTTTATTCCCAGTCCTAGTAGAGAGCTCATTGTTCAGTTGCACTCCATAAATATAGAATGAATTAATTACCTTGTGCTGGGTATGAATGTTTGAGTTCCCCCAAAATTCCTATGTTGAAATCCTAACCCCCACAAAAGTGACGGTATTAGGAAGTGAGGTCTTTGGGAGACACTGAGGTCACAAGGGTGGAGCTCTCACTAATGGGATTAGTATTGTTATAAAAGAGAACCCAGCATTCATCACCCCTTTCTGCATTGGAGAACACAGCAAGAAGGCACCAGCTATGAATCAGGAGGATGGCTCTCACCAGAACACAGCCATTGTGGCACCTTGACCTTGGAGTTTCCAGCCTCCAGAACTGTGAGAAATAAGCTTATGTTATTTACAAGCCATCCAGCTTTTATGGACTACAGGGCCAGGTTTGTTGTTGTTTTGTGGTTGTTATTATAGCTTTGAGGGCTTCCACTTGGGTTCAGCTAATTGAAGGTGAATGGGAGAGCTATAGGCAGGCTATGAGATAGGAAGAGAAATATTGCTTATTTTTCCACTGGATATGTGGGGTGGATGCGCCTTCATGGTTTCATCTTTCATTGGACTCCAGTAACACTGTCCCCTCCTTTTCTCCACCAGGCTCCCCGTTGTTCTAATGTACCACACTGCCTAGAACATCTCTTTCTGGTTCTTTTAATCCTGGTCTATCTATTAAACTGTTCTCAGTTCAACTCTTTTAAACATATCATATGTTTCTTGCTGAGAACCCAACTGATAGAGCAGGGGATTCGAAACCATGTGGAAAAGGAAAAGGGTGACAGGTCTTCAGAAAAGGTCTTCAAACTCATGTAGAAAACACTTCAGTATACCTACAGTGACAAATCAGCATAATTGAATATGGTAAAGTACTCTCCTAATGGATATGATCAGCACATATGTCTAAGTCTGTCCATTTTTTTTTTACCAAATTGTCGAAATATTTTCCCAGCTGTCTGACATTATCCCTTTATTTGTAATTCCATGAATCCCAGGAAGAACAGTGGGAGTACATTAGGGTTGCAAGTGGGGTAGGATGGAGTCAGTGTTTCCAGCAACTCTGCACTGCAATCATTTCTAACACTCATTCAGAAAGCTTGGTAAAAAGCACAGGACCTGAGGAAACACAATCAAATCCCAGAAGAAAGTGAGTGCTTCCTGATGATTAGCAAACTTAAAAAGAAAAAACTTTAATAGCTCAAAATTGGCTTAATGCAAAATATTAACAGACCACAAACTGCATACTCTGATAGAATTAAGGCACTCATTTTAAGTATTCTGCAGTTGTCTGCTAGAACCAGTGCCTAGTTCTCAGAGATATTTGGTGATATCATTAACATGGGAAGCAAATTCAAGAATTGATGTTCCCTTACCATTGAGGCACAGATCCTAAGCTCAAACCTTGGAAATCAGGAAGATATTTCCATTAAATTTGAATATAAAAATGCAGATTTTCTTGGTAAATGATGCATATCATGAATTCAATATTCATTTCTCACATACTTAGACTCTAGAAAACACTGCTGTTTGTATTTAGAATGAGTCCTATAGAGATTACCATTAATAATATCTGTCCAAAAAAACCCCCTGAAGAGCTACATAACCCCATATATAACTATATAATACATACCTGTAAACTTCTCATTGCTTAGATACATAAAGAGAGGTTATATTTTATGTAAATTTGGATTATGATAACAATAATGTAATATCAAATATTAATGAAATCTTATTTTTGATGCAAAATTTGAAACAATGTCATTGTTATTTTATATTTATTCTTATGGAATACTAAATTTTAGTGATATGACTTTCAAATTATAGGAAGTACTCAAGAAAGCATTATCTGCATAAAATATGACTGCACTCGTCTTCCTTTGGAGGACTAACTTATATTGTCTTTTGTTAGGAACAGTGATAGGCAAACTGTATATGTTCAAAAAGACTTTATGAATAGATTCCAAAGTACAAGGCATCGCAAGGAATGCAGAAGCTGCCTACATTCAAAGTCAAAGATCATCAAATTCACTTTGTAAGCTTACCAAAGCCATGTTGAATAAATTAGATTGAAAATTTTAAGTAAACATCATCAAAAACTAAAGATTTTTTTCTGATTTGTAAAGATTTTGTTCTGGATGAGTAGTATTTACTTGCTCCATTGTTTGGAAGATTGACACACTGCAACAACACAGTTAAAATGGTGCACAGTTGGCTGATACTGTCAGCTTTCTGAAGGCCAACAATTTGTTCTCAGACCACAGACTTCACGGTGGCTCCAGCCATACATCTCTAAAGTATTTACATGCCCTTGGGTCAGAGGTCACTGTTGGAGGGTTTAGATATCAAGTAAATCATCAACTTGATCATATTCTTAACTTACACATCAGTTTATTCCAGAATTGTTATTTGTCAATTTTTTTTTTTTTTTTAGCTGAGCCATCCTGCCACCTGTTGGCAGCTCAGCGGCTGCTCAGCTCGGGCCAGGAATGAACTGCTGTTGCTCAGAGCTCACACTCTTGAGCGAGCTCTTAACCAACTAAGCCACTCGGCTGCCCTTGTCAATTTTTATCTTGAGAACTCATTCTCATTTTCCCAAAGGAATATTGCTACATATTTTGAGAAGCCTTCTCAGTGATCCAGACATACCAAATATTAATTATACTGTAACTCACACTCCTAAGGCCTCACCCTTGAACACATGTGACTACTAATAACGTTGCATTAAGAGAAGTACCTTACTAGTCTCCAGTTTGCAGCTCCACCCGTGTAGTACATGTAACAGGATGTTAAATTGGGAGCTTCTACTGAGTCACCAAGGCTCTGTAAGTTGCTATATTAAAGGAGATGCTAGACAATAGGCAGAATTTCCAAGTAGAAAACCTTTAGCTGCCTCAGGAATTCACTCCCTCATATATACTGGCAAAGGAAAAGAGTCAAGAGAGTAGATATTAGGAAAGAATGTGGTAGAGCATTTCTTTAGAGAACAGCAGATGTGATGTGAGCTATCTCTCTGTATGCCCACTGAGAAGGCTTCAGTAAGACCACATAGAGAGTAAGCATTATAATCCTTCAGTTAGGGCCCCAGAAGTTCAGTTCCTGATTGATGCCTAAGGAAATTAAGATATTGTGGCATAGAGGAGAGGGCTATGTCAGTGAAGGATTGGCACTCCCATCCAAAAAGCAGATGAGATACATGAATCTCCAGGGAACAGATGGAAATCCCCAATGGGGATGTTGGCTTGAGGGTATTTTAAGTTATACTGTCCAAAGGGACAAGCTACCAGGAAAATTAGACCCAGACAAAAAGATGTTGTGAGTTATCCTGCTGGCATGCAGAAACTTGGCAGAGATCAACTGCGGCGAGTTTAAGGGACGGTGATTTCCAAATCAAGGAAGCTGAATTTGGAGGTACCCATAAAGGAGCCTCTGAAAAAAAAAAGGGCACATGAGAGAATCAGCTCCAAGCATCCTCAGGCCCACAGAGTAGAAGCCATCTTTAGATGGTTTTTGTTAGAACTGTGTATACCTGACCTTTCCAACAATCAATTTTGCAACTGGATTCCAAGTTCTCATAGTCTTTAAGTTGCAAGTACTCATGGTCCTGTTTTGTGTCTTAATTAACTGAGCCAAAGACACACTGCTGTGACACCATGTCTCTCAGATCCCTTGTTTATCTTCTATCTACAGCTGTTTCCTTCACAACACATAGGACCCAGTTCATCAGACATAAACATGTATGATTCATATATATAAGGACTCCATAAGAAGGGAAAATAATAGACCTGCTATCAGGAAGGCCTAAAGTGACATCAGGTGAGAGCAAGACTGAGCATTCTAGTTGAGCAGAATTCAAGAATTTGAACCTCACTGTTAGATTTTCAGCAGCCCATAATAAAATTGAGCACTTGTTAGGGGTCAGAAATTCTACTGGCATATTGTCACTAATTGAAACATTATCTCTGCTAATAGATATTATTATCCCCATTTTCAGAAAACAAAACTAAATTTAGCAAATATGAATTAACTTACAAAAATCTCACAGTATGTCACTGATCATATATACATACCCAAGAGACATCCTAGTTACATGTTCATGTTATCTCTCTGAATTCTAGCCAGGATGTTAAATGCTATATCATGGAAGAATGTTCTTACATGGATAATCTCTCCCTTATCCAACTTCGTATGCCATTCCCTTTAATTCATCATCCTCAATATCCAGTCTTATATATACTCTTTAAACTATTTATTACTGGTACATGTTGGGTAGGACCTGCAGCTTGCAGCATTTCCCTGGATGGTATGTTATTATTGGTCTGTTGGTCAGGAGGAGAGGAGTTGGTAGATCCTGAGGGGGAAAAAAAAATTTTGTATTGGAATACAAAATAGTTGTCTCTGCATTTTCTCCATCAAGAGAGAAAATCCAGATTTTCATAGGTTTAGTAAGCCATGTCGGCAGGTCCAGGATGTTCAGGAAGGTCTGGCATTTTGAAATGCTTGAATGTATCAACCCAGGTTTAATTATCTCAAGTCTGGGAGCCCTACTCCTTCTAAATCAGTGCTTTAATATGGTATAGGAGGTATGCTGGGATTGAGAGTTTTACTTTCTCTAGAAGTAAGTTTTGGCCTGTTGCGTGGCTTCTTCTGCCTTTGGCTGCCAATAATGACTATTTCTTTATGTGCTATCAAGGTACTTTCCCATCACACTTTGTTTTACATTGTCAATAATCTTTTTCAGCCTATTATTGCCTTTAATGAACTTATCAAGACCCTTCCAACTCAAAGCTCTTACAGTTATACTTTATCTATTTCTCTTAAACACCTGAGTTATTGCATTGGCTATCACCTTCCCTTCCACTGTTATTTAATACCTGTTTACCACCAAGGGAAATTCCAACAATTTACCCTATAACATGTCAGAAGCTATTAATGCTCCTCTTACCACTGATAATGGAGCTCTCAGGGCCAATAAACCAAGGCTGATTAGTTTGCAAACCCATTTTAGAGTTTCATCATCTTAGTTATCAATTTTTCTGGAAGCGTACTCTGTGACTGACATTTATAAGCAGAATTTTATTGGGGATGCTCTCAGGAACACATGTGAGGAAGTGAGGGTGCCGGTATTAGACAAATGGAATGTTTAACTGGAATACGTTACAATAGAGGTGTTAGCCAACACCAATCCTATGTGGAGTCTCAGAACTGAAAAGAGCTTTCAAAAGTTGCACCTAATTGAGGCAAAAGGGTGGGCTTTTGAAGCCTCTCATTTGCTGTTCATTCCATGCAGGTGGCCCCCAAAAAAGGCAATTTCTGCAGAAAGATGCAGCTATGAACAGTCAGTAGTCAACATACCTGGAAGCTGGGGAAATGAGTGCCTCTGTTTGTAAGGGAGATATGGATGGTACACTACACACAGAGAAATCACCAGAAGCATTACATTCTGATGGGAAACTGTATATTTTAGCTATGGCTAGGGGTTTGATAAATCATAAATGAACCATGCATCCCAAAAATAAATCCTTCTCAATCATGGTGTATGATCTTTCCAATGTATTGCTGAATTTGGTGTGCTAATATTTTGTTAAGGATTTTGCAAAATTATTGGTCAGGGATAGTGGCCAATGATTTGTGCCGCGTGTGTGTGTGTGTGTGTGTGTGTGTGTGTGTGTGTGTGTGTGTGTGTCTTTGTCTAGTTTTGGAATCAGGATATTGCTGGCCATGTAAAATAAGATTGGGAGTCTTCTTTTCTCTTGAATTTTTTGGGATAGTTTGAGAAAGATAGGTGTTAATATTTTGAATGTTTTATAAAACTCACTGGTAAAGCCATCCAATCCAGGACTTTTGTTTGTTGGGGGTTTTTTGATTATTGGTTTGATTTCACTCTGTTCAGATTTTGTTTCTTCCTAGTTTGATATTTGCAAATCAAATAATGTGATGTGCCACATTAAAAAATGAATAATAAAAGCTATATGGTCATATCAGTAGACACAGAAAAAATATTTGAATACACCTAGCATCCCTTTATATTAAAAACTCTCAATAAAGTGGGAATAGAGGGACCGTACCTTAACACAATAAAAGCCATATATGACAAACATACCATTAAGATCATACTCAATGGTAAAAAGCTAAAAGTGTTTTTCTTAAGATCAGGAACAAAACATGGATATCCACTCTCACCATTTTTATTCAACATAGTATTGGAAGTCCTAGCTGCAGAAATCAGACAAGAAAAAAGAAATAAAAGGCATCCAAATTTGGAAGGAAGAAGTAAAATGGTCATTTTTTTGCAGATGGCATGACTCTATATAGAGAGAACCCTAAAGATGCCAAAAACAAAAAAACCTACTAAAATTGATAAATTAATTCAGTAAAGTAGTAGGATACAAAGTTGATATTCTGAAATTGGTTCATTTTATACATAAATATTCAACTATTAGAAAGAGAAATTAAGAAAACAATCCCATTTGCAATTGCATAAAAAACAAACAAACAAAAAAGCCTAGGAATAAATTTAACCAAGAAGATAAAAAACCTGTACTTGGAAAATTATAAAACACTGAAGAAAGAAATAGAAGAAGATATAAATTAAAGGAAGCACATACCATGCTCATTGATAAGAAGAATTAACATTGTTAAAATGTCCATACTACCCAAAGCAATCACTAGATTCAATGCAATTTCTATCAAAATACCAATGGCTTTTTGACAGAACTAGACCAAATAATTTAGGACAATGAGTTAAAGATTTGTGAGTAAATGAATACCTGGGGAAAATGGTACAATGTTAAAAGTAAAAAGTATATTGACTAGAAGAAGGGAAAATGTTGACAAACTTTACAACATATCCAGAGCAAACCTGGACTTGAAATTTAATTTCACTAGAGTGAAACATGCAGCCACTAGTGATTTCTTATTTTAATGGAGGCAATTCCTAACCCACTTGTACAATTCCATTTCTGTAGAATTGTTCTGACTTTTTATTTCTGATACTTCTGGAAAGCATACATTTTGAACATTTCATTGATTTTTTTCCTTAGCATGAAAGGACACCAGGGAAAGATAATATAATTTATTTTAAAATACTTATGTTTAACCTGCATTTGTATTTAATTTGCTTTTTTTTTTCCTCAACTTCAGTACTATCAACATTTTGGGCCAATGGTTCCTTGTTGTGGGGGCTGTCCTATGCATTGTGAAATGTTTACCAGCATCCCTGGCCTCTATCCACTAGATACCAGTGGCACTCTCCTTCCCTCAAGTTGTGACAAACAAAAAAATATCCCCAGACATGGTCAAATGTTCTTGGTTGAGAACCACTGATTTAAAATCATGTTCAACTGTGATTTTGGCTTAAAATGCTTATTTAGAGCAGAAAGTTCTAAAGCAGGCCAATCAAGCAGGCCAATCTTCTATGTATGACATTTAGAAGTGTAATTTATTTAATTGTAAAGTAAATTTGGCAGGAATGAGGAGTTAACAGAGATCACACTAAAAAGGGAGAGACCAGATAATTTTTTTTAATGGGAAAAATTAATTACATTATTTAGTTTTTGTTATTGTCGATAACATGACATCATTTTTTTTCTTCTTTTCTGTTTTGTCCATGAACGAAAAAAAGTGAAAAATTCTAATCTTAGGAAAGAGAATCGAAATTGCTGAGAGAAAAACCTAAGTCTTGAGAATAGCAAAAAATTGGCTATTTAAAAACACTTATTAATAGAATACCTGTGTGAAGTTAACTATATGATTTGGGTTTTTGTTATTAGACAATACCCAGTAACATATGTTCTGAAATTAAATACATGTGGCAGGCACTATGTTAAGCAAATACCAAGATGTGTAAGCCAGGCTTCGTACCTTCAAGTATCTTACAGTTGAGAGCAGCAATTCTCCACTTAATTCTCCACATAAGAATCACTGGGAGAGTTTTTCAAACTACCAGTGTGCAGATGTGACCCCAGACCAAATAAATCAGAATCTTGGGATAGGAGAAAGCCCATAATCAGTCATTTTAAAGCTTCCCAATTGGTTCCTATTTGCTGCTAAGGCTGAACCACAAATTTATGATAAAAGGTAAAATGCAACATGATAATGATTTTACAATGGAAGTATATGTCTAATAATATTGAAGCACAGAGAAATAAACACCTAAGTGTAAGTTTATGAAAGTTTCATGAATTTAAATAGTATGCCTATTACAAAAGAGACAGATTTTTAAATATATACTTTCCATTAAGGTAAACAAAAACATGTATGAGTATACTTTAAGACCACGTTAAAGCATAACCTTTGTCAAATGAGGAAAAATAAATATAGGCAAGATATAGATTTTGATGCCAACCTGCGCTGAGGTTCATAGAGTCATTTATAACACACAAGAAGAATTTTATCTTTATATTTAAAATTTTAGATGAATTTTAAATACAAAAGAGGAAATAAAAGTTAAATAGAGTGATATTTGATTACAATTACCATATACTAGAAGTCATTCAAATTATTGGTCTGGGAATACGTATTATTTAAATCCTTAGAAAACCATGCAAATGTGAGATATTCCAATGAGTACTAGCAATTAATGTAATGGTGAAAGTGGATAATCATACCCACTCTCAATTTTTCCTGGCCAAATTAATTTATTCTGCTCTATGATGTGGAAATCTGGCTTTCCAAATGGGAATTCATTCAGATAATCCAACAAATGCAGTACTACCACTTGGGAAATATTTGGGTCAGTTTTGAATGGATTTTGCAGTCTATTCCTGCACCTATATGAAAAAAGTTTCCTCTTTTTTGAATAAATTATAATTCAGGTTCTTGAATTTTTATGCTACAGAGTAAATTTTGTGACTATGACACACGGTGCATACAAAGAGTGAGAATATTGTTAGCACCCAACATTACATGTGTCTCCAGACATTTACTACAGTTCAGCCTTGCACTGCTGCTATGTTCCTGTGAGAGTATAGCTTGGAGAATCTGTTTTGAAAAAGGATGTCTGAGACACTTGATAACTAATCATTTATCTTTTAATTTCTAAGTTTTATGAAAAAAATCAGTTTGGAACCAGCAATCCATATACCTGGACATCATTACCCTGTTTGTCTACTAGAATAAGGCATCCAAATCAAACGGTCACATGAAGTATGTCCTTGCATCGTCTGTAAAAACACTATTGAGGGAATTTTCCATCATGGTATTCAATATCACTCACACAAAGATCACTAATAAATTACTTTCAGAATTCAGTTTTGAGTAAAACAAAGATTGTATTATCACAGACTACTGTATATTTTAACATCAAGGACAATTTTATAAATGTCAAATTACCCTTTCATTACAATACCATCACCATCTATTAAACACTGTGTTTGTGATATTTTGGACTTCCTTTTTAATCTTTTTAAATGTTTTTATTCCCAGAAAGCTTTGGGATACATTTAATGTTCAGTTACAGTCATTGCATTAGCCTAAACTCTTGGAGTTTTAATTTATTCAATATCTTGTGATTTTACGTTTTATTTTTCAATTTTTACAGTTGTATTTTAGGTATCTTTTATTTTCAATGGCATCAAATAATTTGACAAATTAAGTTGGGTAGAAATCATGATAAAAGAAAATATTTCTAACAGTTAGGTATTAATGAGACGTTAATATCTATACGCAGTATGTGGATTTGCTCTGGTTTATTTTGTATTTTTTCTTTTAACATAAAATATTTAAAAGTAATTACATTTTCATTGAAAAATGCATTAAGTGGTAAAGCATGTCATTGGTTTTATTTAAATTATATACACCCAAGAAAAGTTTGTCTATTTGGAACATAAAGTTAAAATCTAGGATCACAGAGGCTGTCTATTCTGTCTAAAGATGAAACACCTAAGTAAATGCCCAGACTCCTGGGTGTTAGATTTATTTATTTGAACATCTCAGATGATGACAGATGTCACAGACACAGAATATAAAATGGCAGTAAAAGAATTGCTATTCTATTTTGTTAATATTTATACACTTTATTGAAATATTTGCAAGTTAACTTTCCAAATGATATTTACTTAATGACACATGCTTTAAGAGGCTAATGAGATAATGTGCATATATATTCAAAACTCAAATATTATCTATTTTAATACAATATCTAGTAAACATTTTTACCACCTGTGAAAACAAATGTTCTAGCAATAACAGGCTTGTAGCTTATGCTTTTTTAAAAAAATCAATTTTATGTCATATTGTTCTTTCCTGACACATTTTTGTTTTCATAATTTGTATATCTTATGAAATTATGGGAAATGTCACCTGTGAGTATTAAAATAAAGGCCAACATAGTGTTTTAGTCATTACTTTATCTGAAATTTTAAAATAGTGATTTCTTTTAGATAAACAAGTTAAATTGATGACATAATATAAACATATGAACACATGTAATGGTATAGGTTTACATCATGTCACACATTGCATGCCAAAACAATGAAAAGTCATAATGCAAGCAGCCTAATTTTTATGGATCTAGAGTAAATTCCATCACTGGTTCTTTCCAAAAAATTCTGATTTATAAAGATGACATCTTGAAAAGAGCTTTACTCTTGCATTATGATCAACATGTGAGAAAACCTACCAGTAATGTATTCTCAGATATAATGTAGAGTTAGATTTAAAAAAAAGTTTGTTTCCCAATTCAGAACATAAGAGAAATTTCTCTAGAGCTGCACTGTCCAATATGGTAGCCACTAGCATCATATGGCTATTTATATTAAATTAAAATGAAATAAATAGAAAAACTCAGTTCCTCAGTTGTACTAGTCACATTTCAAATGTCAAATAGCCCCTTGTGGCTAGTAACTACCATATTGGACCACAAGAACATTTCTATTATGCAGAAATTGTTTGCATTGTACATGGATAATCTAGAACCTCATCTTACTAACTGCATCCCAATTGGACAGCACTGCTCTACATAATTAATGTAAAATTGCACAAACAGAAAATGTTTCCATCCTCATGTTGATATGGATTTGTTTTAATATCACAAAATATTTTGTCTTATATCATCTAAAGCTTCATCATTAGGGAATAAGATATACCTTGTAACTTGGATTTAAAAATTGTTCAAATACAGTAGGATAAAATTAGGAATTCTGTTGGAAAATACTTTAAGAAATTGATAAATTGCTCTCCAGGAAGTTATTACCGTATTCCTCTTCTTAAAAAAGTATAGTTACTGATAATTATGTGTAACTTTTTGTATATATAAAAAAATTTTTATAGATTTCTTTTTTACTATTTAAAAACCTTTGTTTTTACATACAAAAGTGCCCATAAGATTTTACTTCCTCAATTAACCTACAATCCCTGATTTTTCTCTTTATATAGTGATATATAGATACTTAAGAAATTACCACACATGACACATTAACATTTCTGGATAACACAATGTTAAGGAAAAATATTTTTATTTCAACCACCATTGACAGATTTCTTAAAACATATTAGTCTATTTTTGGGGGGTCTTACTACATCTAATATCCTGAAAACAATGCATTATTTTTGAGAATTGAGACTTTTGTGATGCTTCAGTGTCACTGCTGTGAAACATTTTTATATGTAGCATTGTTACTCTTAATGGATGTAAGGCATTAGGGTGGATATTTATTAAGCATTTGATCTAATTCCCTTTATAATAACTTCCTGAATCATTCTCTAGCAAATACTTGAAATTTTCCAATAATGTAGAACTCTGTCATTAATTGATATGGGCTTTATTTCATCAATCCACTTGTTTGCAAGTTATAGGGGAATGAATGTGATCTCATATTTCTTGCCCTCAAGAAACTTATAGTTTAGTGGAGGGCTTCTGACAAATGAGCAGGTGATTATAATAGAGTATGAGAAGTACCATCACATGGTTAACTATGGATGGTTAAGTGAGAGAAGTAAGAAAAAAAATACTTATTGAGCTTTAATTATGTAATAGGCACTTTGATGCTGCTTCCCTGATTTCCACAAGGAGCTTAACCCCCTTTGCCTGCCACCTGGATGGGACCCCTTGAGTAAGCTGAAGTGTCCAGTGAATACTGAATTGCTAAGGAGTTTGGGAAATGGCAAGTTGAGGTTCCCATTTCATAGATCTCTTGGGTGCAACTTCACAGTCTGTGGATATCCATACACTTCTGAGATGGGACATCACATGTGAAAGCAAATTAAATGCTTCTAATACTGCAGTTGGGAGATTTCAGGAAGGCACTATTAGATCACCTTTTCCTTATAATAAGGATATCATTGGAAAAGTGATTCTTTGGAAAGGAGATGTAGCATTTCTGAACTGTACAGACATTGTGAATACCAGCAATGAATGTCTCACAGATAAAAATCCTGTGTGAGAAAATGTGTCAGAAAGTATCTTCATGCTTGCAGGACCTGATTTGGAGGAGGACCTCTACAAAATTAAAGATTGCCAGACAGGTGAAGCAATATTGACAAAGGATTTAATCTACCTGCCAGGTTCATCATCCACACAGTGGGACCTAAATACAAGAGTACTGCAAAGCAGCTAAGAGTTCCCTGCACAGCTGCTATAGAAACATACTTTAGCAGGCAAAAAAAAAAAAAAAAAAAAAAAAAAAAAAAAGCATTCTGTTGAATCCTGTGTCATCAATCATCAATTCTGCAAAACAAGGTTATCCTTTAGAAGATGCCACACACATAACACTTCCCTCTGTAAGGCGATTCCTAAAAATTCATGGGGAGACCACTGAAAAACGAATATTTGCTGTCTCTGAATTTGAAGAAGCTACTTATCCACAGCTGCTACGGCTGTACTTCCCAAGGTCATCAAAGGAGAGCAGCTCATCATTGCCTTACCTACCTGCAGATTTGGAAATGAAGAAAGGAGCCTGTTGGTACCTGATGGCTGATTAGAATAAGTGAAAAGCCTGGTGTCCTAGAAAACAGGTGGCTTGAAGAAGACTTGAATAGGGTAAAAGTGAGCCATGATAAAACTGGTGGAACAGCATAGCAGACAGAGGGAATGATAGCACAAAGGTCCAAAGGCAAGAGGAGCATACCTGACATGTTAAAGGAACATGAAGACCAAAGATGTCAGAGTAGCAATAGAACCCAGATCATTTAGGGCCTTGTAGACCACTATAAGTACATCAGCTTTACCCTGAGTAAGAAGGGGAAACATGTAAGAGCTTTGAGCAGGGGATGTTATGGTTAAAGTTCCATGTTTAAATAGTGCATAATGACTAGTTCATGAAGACCACATGGCAGAGGGACAAGAATGAACTGGGAGATTCCTATGGCAGGAGTTCTGGCAAGAGATGATGGTGGCTGCCTCTGGGAGTGTAGCAGTGGAAGTCCTGAGAAGTGGTTAGAAACTGGATTTATTTAATATTTTGAGTTAATAAGATTTCCTGAGGGATTAGATATTTAGTGTGAGGAAGATACTTTTTTTTTTTTTTTTACCTGGTGGCAGGGAGAATGGAGTTACAATTAAGTGGAATAGGAAACAGGAGAGTAAAACAGGCTTTGCAGAGGCTTAGGTTTGAACATGTTAAATTTGAGATGTCTACTAAAGATTCAAGCAGAGGTCAATATATGCATCACGACTTTGGAAAGATACCTTGGCTAGAGACATAGTGAGATAGTCATAGTATAGAGATAATATTTACAGCCATGAGAATGGATGAGATGACCATGGGAGTGGGTACAGATAGAGAAGAGAAGAGGCCTGAGGACTGACCTGTGGGGAATTCCAACACTAAGAGATTAGGAGAAGAAGAGGAAACTACAAAGGAGATGAGAAGTGACCAGTAAGTGACAGGAAAACATTAGTCTAGTGTCCTAAAGGGCAAGTGAGGAAGGGTATTGACAAAATAACTCTGTTCAATTGTGTCAAATGCTGCTGAAAACTGGAGTAATATTAAGAAAGCTTGGATATTTGTAGACAAAATAAAGGAATGCTTGGATTGCATGCTTGGGCAACTGAATGCATGATGTTTCAACTGAACAAAATAAAGAATTTAGGAGAAGACAGTGGGGGGAAGGTAATGGGGTGCAGGTGCGCACCCAGGGGCAGTTCAGGCTCTCCATTGCCCCAGGGGGTGGATAGGTAGCGACTTACATTGGGCTTGGCAGAGGCAAAGGCAGGAACAGCAGTAATAGCAGCAGAGGAGGTTGCAGATGCCGTGATTCCTTGAGAGAAGAGAACTTCCAATGAGGCAGAGCAAAAACTGAGAATCTGTGCCTGCGGCTTCTCACAGCTATGAGTATCAAAGATCAGGCCTGAGCACCATTATAGGCAAAGTCAGAGCTCAGGCATTAGAAATTGTTTGTGCATTGCTAACAAACAGAAGCATATTCATGGACATTGAGATGAAGGATATCAGATAAATATTAGAAGTTTTCTGAGTTTAAAATCGCTAGCTTTAAAAATTGCTGCAACATTTCAAAGCACATGTTCACAGTCTTAACAGAAATTCAATTTAAAATAGCCATATTTGACAGAAAATAACACTATTTTCATGTGCAACTGAGCAAACCAATTAGTTATGAAGAAGGCAACTTTAAAATTATTTGTTTCCTTGTTCTTGAAACTACAGCAATAAATATATAAACAGGTGTTTTGAAATTTTTAATTATAGTCAAGTCATGAAGCCATTTTTGTGTCTTGTACAACTGCCACTAGTCACAGGAAATGTCAGTAGAAACATTAAAATGCTCTTGTATAAATTTACATGTAAATTTATATATTAATTACCTTACATTTATAAAATTATTACAGACATACAGAACTGATTTGCATGAAGAGTTAAATAGCTTTAAAATATTGCTCCTCAAGAATTATCAGCTCTGGATATATTAAAATTTTTATTTCAAAATAATTTGTCAAAAATGTATCCCCCAAAAGGATGAGGTTTGGAGAGTTTCAAGGTTGTTGAACACAGAGAGATTTCAGGAGAGTAGCACACTCCCAGAGGACCTTACAGCTTTGCTTCTTCCCACACACTTGCCTTATGCACCTCTTCTATCTGACTCTTCCTGAGTTATATATATTCTTTTATAATAAACCAGTAATCTAGTGTGTAAAATACAAAGAATGTGACTACTGTCGCCCTCAATAATGTTGATTGAAATGAATTGTTACATGTGTAAATTCTCATGGACAAACAAAAATGCTTATAGAAATTAGAAAGAAAACACTCATGAAAAAAGAGGGGGTTAGGTGTGGAAAACAGCAACACACAAACACCAGCAGGAGGGAGTACTTGTTACATAGGAAAAGCAATTCCTGTGAAAGAATGTTAGCCCTTTTGATTATGTTCAAGGAAAGCCCAAAATCTGGATGATTGTGTTAGTATAGTATGTATATGTTTAAAATACAGACACACATATACACACACACATACTTCAGACCAAGTAAAAACTATGGTAGGCATGAAATAACACAGAAGAAAGTCGTGTTTAAGCTCTCATTTGGAAAGTGAGTGGAGAGTTCTGGACATATGTGTTTCTCAAAAGTGGCAAGAAATTCAGCAACTGCTAATTAAACATTTTCTTTACATAAACAACCCAGGAATTTAGATTATTTTCAGATACAGACCTTGGGAATGCTAATAATTTCTAAGAAAAATTAGAGGAGATAGGTTGGAGAAAGAAGAGACATGTTGGAGACCTGTGAAACCAGGTAAAACAAACGAAAATTAAAGAAACATTTGGTAGAATTCAAATGGCTATCAAATTTAAGTCTAGTATCCCTTCCCCTCTCTCTAAAGATGTTCTTAATATGGTAATAGGTGTCAGAGGGTGAGGAGAGAGGCGGTAATCATTTCAACATGAGTTAAGAGGACTCCATCTTGTCTGCATAGGAAGCTTTAGACCTGCATTTTATTTCAAGTTTGGTGAACAGCAATCAGTTCCCATTTGTGATTAGTCTCCCTCTTTTCACTGAGAGAGGGTTGAGGCAGAGTTTTAAAGGTTATTCTACACCAGACAAAAGGAGTACATGAAAAATAAAAGGCTTTTCAAATGATCTAAAGTGCACTTGAATCTGCCACTTTGATATCATTAGCAAATTGTGATTGATTAAGCATCACAGTTAAATCTCTTACAAGCTTTTTGGAATAAAAGGGGGTATCACAAGTGTGGATAGTCCCAGTATGTGGCATTATTATTTTTTTAAATGTAGAATGGTAGTTTTTCAGGGTGCATAATCCTCTTACGCCTGAAAT
This sequence comes from Hipposideros armiger, assembly GCF_001890085.2. NCBI lineage: Eukaryota > Metazoa > Chordata > Mammalia > Chiroptera > Hipposideridae > Hipposideros > Hipposideros armiger. Next base: position 2,096,089 of record NW_017731565.1, on the reverse strand, counting down.
TATAAAATTAGAGAGAGACCTGAGGGTTGCTGTCCTTGAATCATGATGCCAGCAGAGGATCGATCATCTTACCGTTTCAGGCTGGGAATTGGTAGGAACAGTCTTGGGATGATGCTCAAGTTCCACTCCATTAATAAGTGCAGAATAGGAGTCAGTCATGATTTATTAGATTGCTTTTACGACACTCTTTTAGTTCAAAGTTTTTACTGGTCATAAGGTTGGTCCATCACAACTAAACAGTTAAAGCAAACCTGTTTCCAGTGCCAAGAAGGTGCTGTTTTCTTTAATGATGGTTAAAAAAATACACTCAATAAAGACTGCCAAATTTTCTTTAAATATAACGATGATTATATACCTAGGAAACCAAGGTGGCTTGACATACAAGGTATCCTTTAATCCATGTCTTTTTCTGACAGTTTTGCAGTGAAGGAAGTTTTGCGGGAGACAAAATAAAAGATAGCATATTACAGGCTGCCACAAGAATATAGCATTCACAGATCCCTGTTTAAATATGTGACAGTGGAGGCAGTAGGTTGCACTGTACTGTTTTATAAAAACGTGAAAAGAAGATCCCCAAACTGAAATTCAGCTGTAGCTCTGTGAATTACTGGTTGTTTCACTTTGGCATCTCATTCTACTTCTCAGAGACCTAATTTCCTTCTTTGCTCTACCTTTCTAGTGTCATTTTATTCATTAGAGGGCCCAGAAAAATTTTTTTCACTATTTTACTTGCTGTGACCCATTTAAAGCTATCATTAGGACTGTCAAAAAATATTCTTGTTGTTTCTCTGTGTATGCATTTAGTTAGATCTCACTTTCCCATGCCTTATGAAGATGGGTGTGACTACATTTTCCCCTGGTCAATTAAATATGAGTGGCAGTGACATTGGTTATTTCTAGGGAAAAATGTAATAAAGTGTATGATTTCTTTCTGCCATGATGATCATGAAAGATATGTCAATATAGACCATCTGTAGCCTGGATACCTGGGTAGTTAAAATGATCTGGATTCCCTGCTGACACACTGGACATGCAGCATAAAGCACTAAATAAACCTTCAATATACCAGCCACTGAAATGTTGGGATTATTTTTTAATGCAATTAGCATCCTATCTTGACTAATACAATGTGTTTTGTCTCAAAAATAATTTCTTACATGAAATAATGTACCCACGCATATAGCTTATAATTATAGCATAAACATCTTTAAAAGTAACATTTTAATTAAAATTACTTTTAAAGGGTGAGATTCAACCTTAATACAGTAACTAGCTAATCCCTCTTTAGCTTATTTTTTACCCATTGCTGCTAAATTTCTGGGTTCATGGGTGTCTTTTACCTTCTTTTTGGTGACTGTAGGTGTGCCAAATCTTCACTTGGGTTTTTATGTGACTGTAATACACCTTTCCCTGTAGTTACGCAGTGGTCTCCATAACTTCCTGTTGCTACAGGTCATTCTTTATGCTTGGAAGCCTTCCATGAATCCCTTCTTTCTGAAATTCTACTCAGTTTATTTTCAAAAACATGCACAACAACTTTATGCAGTTCAGTAAGGGCAGAGGATCTTGTTTTGTTTAGAGTGCCCGAGAAAGTGGTTTCTCATCCAACCATTCACAGACATGTCCTCTTCCACCTTTCCTATAAGTCTCCCACACTATCAATAACCTCCGGTGAGTTCTGAGTTCTCCTTTGCATTACACTCCCCATTCTGTTGAAAGCCCACTACATCTATTTGTGGAGTAAAAAGTGGCAGAGCTTCCAACAGGCTCTGCACAGCAAATCTGATGCCTACATAATCATTTATTTATTTAAGACAATATCATCAAATGGCTAATGAATATGTGGCATTCTCCCAGATACTGAACATAACAATAAGGGGGATATGAGCCTGATATTAGAGGAAGTTGCTTTCTAGTCGGGGACTCCACCCTTAAGCAGGCAACTGCCAGACAGTTTGATGAGAGGTTAAGTTGCCTTGAAAGCACTTAGGAGAGGCTCCACCCCCAGCTTTGCCTGAGAAGTTTTTATGGTTGTGATGACTAACCTGAGAATGTATCAGTTTGCAATGAGATGCAGGACAGGATGGAGGGCAGGAGGAAGGGATTTGGGCAGAAGAAACATGTAGCAAACCTCCACATTGAGATAGTATTATTATTATTATTATTATTATTATTATTATTATTATTATTATTTTAAGTGGTGAAAGAGCAGTTTATTAGAAGAGATAGTACACTTCAAAGAAATAGAAGCAGGCCCAAGCAGTAGAGAATGGCTCAAGGGTCACTATCAGAGGAGAAAGTACACTCCAAAGAATTTGGAGTGGGCCAAGCAAAACTCAAAAGGCCCACATTGAGATGTTATTGGCTTTTCCAAGAACATAAGTAATTTTTTGGGCCTGAGGAAAATGTTATTAATGAGGGGCAAATGATGGACTAGTGGGATTTTAAGAATCAGCTCTGAAAGTAGACAATGTAGATCTAAGAATAAAAAATCATTAGGCTATGTCCAAGAATATATATTTATTTTGAGGGCATCCCAACCAATGGAGGAATTTTTATATGGCAGTAATCAGATCTGTGTTTTAGCCAGTTGACTTTATCGCTCTTATAGATACTGTAATATCGCAGGAGGTTATTGTATAAAAAACAATGAACGATGAGGGCAGTCTGAATTAGGTAGCGATAGAATGGAGGATAAGCCGTGCATTAACTTGTGAAAGATTAGGAGGTGGGATCAAAAACATTTGGTGCTTTCTTTGAAGGGAGGAAAAGGGTGAGGGAAATAGTCAGGGGGAGGGTGATAGTGAGGTTTAATAAAAAGTGAGGCCTTTGGGAAGATAGATGGGCTATGCATAAGAGAGATTAGAAAGCAGTGGAACCAAATCGTGCACAAAGAGCTCCACTGCAGACAAAATGTATTTAGCAGGACTATGAAACGGTCCTCCAAGTGAAATACCCTATGCTCAATTGTATAAACTAGATTGAAATCACTCAAATGACTAAACAGACTAGTCAATTACACCTTCTTTATTTACCCTTCTAAATACCATCTCCAGAATGCTTGACATTCTTCTTACTATTCTAAGTATTCCCAAACACAACATGATTGTGTTTCAATAATATGAAATACCGATCTTAAATTGCCTTTCTTTTGAAAGTTGTAAAATTTTCAAATTCACAGCAATTCCTGTCACCTTCAAATACTACCATCCACATAATTTTAATCAAGGCATTTTAATTTACATTTTGTAGATAAGAAAACTGATACAAAATTGTTAGGTGACATGCTGAGCTCGTATTTCATCATGAGTGAGGGGAGGAGTCTTGACTCAAATCCATATCCTCTGATTTCTAATCGCCTACGCTCTCCTAAACTGTTGTTTTGTTTGTTTGTTTTAATGTGGAGTGTGGATACAATATTTCTGGCTCTTTTCTCTGCATATTATCTTAGTAATCATTCACAAGTATTTGTGATATAATTTTTAAGTAATACTAAGTAGGTTTTTTTTTTTCTATAAATATTTAAATTGGTCATGGAGTAAATGTACTAAAGTGCAAATTTTATATAGTAAAGCACTCAGAAGCTTCTGTCATGTCCATTCTCAAGACCTACACCACAAAACTTAAACCAATATTTTTACTTTTGTTACAGAGATCGTGCCTGGTCCTTTTATTTTATTTTAACTTCAAATAAGTGGAATCATAAGGTATATAATTTTTAGAGTTTGGATTCTTTGACTTGATATTATGTCTGCATGTTGTTGTATGTGACAGTGATTCTTTTAATTATATTTTTTTCTTTTTTGGCTCTATGATATTTTAGTATACAAATACTCTGTAGGTTATTTACTTATTCTTCTGTTAATGGGCTTTGGATTGTTTCCTGTTTTTATGTGTAGTGAACAAAGCTGCTATGAATATTCGTTTGCATGCATTTTGATGTATATACACATATGTGCATGTGTAGCTTGGTGTGAAATTATTGGGTTACAGGATTATGTGTGTATGCTCACTTTAATAGGTCCTGCCAAATATCTTTACAAAGTGATAGAACTAACTTATATAGTTCTATACTCCACACTGTCAGGTATAAGGTATAAGAATTCCAGTTGCACTATGCCTTTTCCATCATTTGATTTTCAATCTTTTTTCACTTTGGCCATTCTGGTAGATGCGTAGTATAATTTCATTTTGGTTTTAATTTTAATTTCCTTGGTAAATAATGAAGTTGGACAACTTTTCATATACATATTAACCATTTGGGCAATCTCTTTCATAAAGTAGTATTCAAGCTTTTTGAAAATTTTTCAAGTGGGTCATCTGTCTTTTTTATCTTAATTGTAAGATCCCTTTATATATTTTAGACAAGAGTCCATTATTGTATATATGCATTGCAGATTTCTTTTCCCACTCTATGACATGTCTTTTTACTCTCTTAGTATTGTCTTATGATGAACAGAAGTTTTAAAATTTAATATAGTCCAAATTATAAATCTTTTATGATTAGTCCTTTCTTATTCTGCTTAAGAAATCTTTGCCTGGCTCAGTTTATGAAGGTCTTTCTTCTCCTATGTTATTTTTAGTGTATTACATTTCAAATTTACATTATGATCCATCTGGAATTGGTCTTTGACTATGCTGTAAAGATGGTCAGTTTTTTTCTTCTATTTGAATATATAATTCACCCAATGGTATTTATTGAAGATTTTTCATCGCTAAATTGCAGTACTATTTCATCATATAACACATTACTGTACATGTGTGACTTCTCTATTTTGTTTAATTTTTATATTTCCTGACTTATTTTTTGTTTCTCTAGATTTATTTGGTATTCATATGTGCTTTATATAAATTGTCAATTTTTATTCTTTTATGCAATGTTGTCTATGCTATTCTTGGTCTATTTAATTTTAAAATCAGATTAGAATCATTATTTTTGAAACTGTGGCAATAAGCAGCAATGTCATAATCAAAAAAATATTCGACTAGCATCTAATTTCTTTACTTTATTCTTACCATGCTTTTAAAGGTTTAGGGAAATTATTCAAACAAACACAAATAGTATATTACTGATATCTTGTCAAAATATCAACTTTCTGATTTCCTTTTTTTCTTAATGTATATACCATGTGGGCTATTTTGTATTTATACTATAAAATTGCTTATGACACTCAAATATTATTTTCAATTGATGTTTTACACATTCAGCATCAGACCTATTCTTACTTCTCCAACCTCTTATTCTTCATATTCTTTTATTGCTACCATTCCCATATACTTCATTGAAAAAATTTTTAATCAACTTTTTGAAAAAAAAAATTAGTCTTTTATTAGTTAAAATGCATTGTGTGGCGAACTCATCTAGATAAGCTTAAATAGACTCATTTTTCCCTGCTCCTCTTCATTAGTACAACTATAAACCTTCAAAATGCAAACCAAAATCTGAAAGACCTGAAAGGAAAAACAGCCAAACTCTCAATTATAGTTGGTGACTTAAAAATCCCTGCCTCAGCAACTGATAGAACTGCTACACAGAAAATGAGCAAGGATACAGAAGATATGAATGCCAAAATCAGCCAACATAATCTAATGATATCTGTCCATCTATCATCTATCATCCATCTATCATCTATCTATCTATCTATCTATCTATCTATCTATCTATCTATCTATC
>NW_017731565.1:2060418-2090126 GCF_001890085.2 Hipposideros armiger | reverse complement strand
CATTGCGCTCTTCCCGGGTGAGGCAGATCAGTCGCTGGCTTCTGGACGGCCACTCACACTTGCTGCTGGCTGCTCACACTGGCTGCTGGCTACACACAGTAGTCCATGGCAACTCACTATAGCAGCGGCTGCAGGCTATGCGGTCGCCCACGACTCACAGCAGCCCAGCTCCAGGCTAAGCTGTTGTTCAGCATCTTATCTGTAGAGGGCAGTGTCACTGGCCTTCATATGTGGGATCCAAACTGGGGCCCTCTGGCATCCAAGCCAGCTCTTAACCACCACACCACTTGGCTGGCCCTTATTATTATTTTTTTTAAGTATCCACATCCTAGGCTATAAAGCAACACATTTAAAATAATTAAACTTATATAGAATATGCTCTCTGAATATAATGGAATATAAAATAATTTAATAAAAGAAAGATAAGAGAAAAATCTATAGATGCTTGGCATAATAGCCAAAACTGTGGGGTAAAAAAAAAACGCTAGCTACCCTTCAGCCTGTGAATGGCTAAAAACTGTAGGTCATCCATATCATGGAATACTACTCAGCAATAAAAAGAAACAAACTGCTCATAAGAACTTGGATGAACCTTCAATGAATTTTGCTGAGTGAAATAATTCATTACCAAATGTTACATACTATATGATTCCATTAATAAAATATTTCCAAAATGACAAAATTTTAGAAAAGGATGATAGATTGGTGGTTATCAGAGGATAAAGATAGAGTGAGAGTGGGAAAAAGAAGTGCCCTATAAAAGCGTGACATGAGGAATGAACATGGTAATGGAACTCTTCAGTACTTTGGCTATGGGGGTGTGGGTACATGAACTTATAAATGTAACAAAATTGTATAGAACTAAATACCTATACCCTCACAGTAAAAGTAAAACTGGAAATATCTAAAAATCATCAGTGGATTGTATCATTGTCAATACCCTGCTTGTGATACTGTATTATAGTTACACAAGTTGTCAACACTGAGCATAACTGGGTAAAGGGTACATGGGATCTGTCCACATTACTTCTCACAGCTGCATGTGAATATATAATTATCCCAAAATAAAAACTTTAAATAATACACATTGTACCTCAATGTATTATTTAATCCCTTGATATAAACATTAAGAATTCTATTCACTTTTGAACATAATTCAATTTACACATAAAATATTTTAAAGTATACTTGTCAATTGGATTAAAACCAAAAATCTTTTTTAAAAATGACTGATATGAAAGTTAAAAACAATAAATGCTAGCAGTCCTCTTATTTTTCCATACCAGATGCCTGATACTCCTTTCTCCACATAAAGTATATCCTTTTAACATTGAGGAAGTAATTTTTTTTAAGATTTTATTGGGGAATTGGGGGAGGGGAACAGACAAGTTGCTGTACTTTTGTTCTTCAGTCTAGTGGTGGAGGACATGACTTCACTGGCCCATGTTGGTATTATCACTGCGCTCTTCCTGGCTGAGGCAGTCACTCATCGGCCACTGGACGGCCGCTCACTGTGGCTCACAGCTGCTCATGAAAGTTCACACCCACTGCCGGCCAGCCCCACTGCAGTCTACAAAGTCGCTGGCGACTCACGGCAGCCCAGCTCAAGGTCGAGCTATTGTTCAGCATCTTAGCTATAGAGGGTGCAGCGTCACTGGCCCTCATGTGGGATCTGAACTGGGGCCCTGCTGCTCAGAGCGGGTGTCCCAAGCCAACTCCTAACCAATGTGCCCTTCAGCCAGCCCAGAGGAAGTAAATTTTTAGTGTCTTTTTAAAAAGCTCTTACTTGCTTTACTGTAATGTGATTTTAAATATAACTATTGTAAGAAATGTTGTCTTCTTGCTTATTCAATCCCCATGAAAAAGGATGACAATAGTTTTAACCCATTATAATGAGAGCAATAATATTGCCTATTTTTATGTTTTGAATTTGAAACCACTGATTTGAGATGCCTATTCCATTTTAAAATTAAACTATCACCTGTTTATATCTTAGTAATAGGCATCTCGCTACAAATTTTAACTGTAAAGAACTTAGGTATATATAAAATTAACAAATACATGCATCTAATTATGTACAGTTGAAGTTAGCTATCTCTCCTCAAATTTATAAACAGGCAGAATGGGTTGGTCAGTTTTGGGGAATTAGCAACGGAGTGTGGTATTGTAGCAATATTGAAATTTTGTTTTAAAATTCTTTGCTAGTAGAATGAAGGTGTAAGAATTGGCAGCCTCAACTCTTGCAGTATGTTATCACCATACTGTCAGAAAGAGCACGCGCATGCCAACCCTGACGAAACTGGGTGTGTTATAAATCAAGTATGAGCCATGGGCTTCTCGTGCCAACAACACATTTCAACTTTTACCTTATTACCACATTTCTTGGACGCTACAGGATAATATCTTTTAAGCTTTTTACTGCTTGTGTGTGAAATCTCAAATAATGTAGCCAAATGTAGTGAAAGTTCAGGACTATTCCATGACACTGGTTTACTAAATGCTGATCTATGGAAGTCTGAATGCACAAATTTTATCCATAAACAGGGTCAGTTTTTACCTCACCCATCACCTTGACAAAGCATTTTTTCATTGTGTAGACTGTTTTTAAGAGATTCACTAAAACATTCATGGCACGGAAAATTTTCTTTCAAGTATGTTCTGTAAATTGAGTACACTTGAGCTATTCTGCATGGAAAATGTAAGCATTATACAATAGAAATGAAATATTATATCTGAATATTGGAAGTTATATTTCCTTTCAAAAATTCATCTTTATACAAAGTAAATTTAGAGAGATTAGAAGAAATGTTAAGGTATACTTACAATACAAGAATTTGTGAATACAATTCCCAAGACCCTGGTCTGCAAAGAAAAACACATTTAAAATTTCTGGAGGGAAGAGAAAAGTCAATCATTTTATAAGAAGTAGACAGTGGACAACAAGAGAACCATATGTCAAAAACATACTTTATTTACCTTTCATTAGAATGTCTTTCTATGAGAAGGTTAAATACTCCAGGAGAAGGATAGGATTTTTCTCATGTTAACTAATCCAGACAAAAGTGAACAGAGATTTGCTTTCTTCAGCATTTATTGATATTAATTGCTTTATTGAACTAGCTGTGGGAACAGGGATTTCCCAATGCCAGCATAAAGGATCATTATTTATAAGTTAACTGATCCCACAAATTCTACACTTAGCTCAACATTTCCGTTGGAAATACTGAAAGAATATTTTTTAAAATGTTGTTACATTTCAGCTTTCATGCCATTTGCTAAATTACATAAACTAAATGATAAAACATATTCCAGGAAAGGGGAATTTTAAGGTCTCACACACTAGGCTTCAAATCAAGCTCCGAAGTACAGCTTATTATTACATTTTTCTTCCATTTATTTTTAATTCTTCCCCTTTGGCTCTGTCTTACAGGTGTCCCTAGTTACAACCATCAGTAAAAACAAAACACATGTGTAGGCTATAAATCAGTATTTGTGCTAATTCATAGGAGAAAAATATCTTCAGTTCCTTCTTCCAATTTCCTTTCCTTTTACCGCTTAGAAGCTCTCTGTAGGGCTCTGAGCTTATGATTACAGAAACCAAATTCTGCCCCACATGATAGGTTAACAGGCAAGTTTCTGCGTGTCATTTCTCATTGCAACTAAAGAAGTCAAGGTGGAAATCCCCAGGTTAATTTAGAACATAAAAGGATTTAGAAAGGGAATCAATATTTGGAAAAAGTGGGGAGCTGCCAATTTAGTATTTTGCAGGAACTACACAAGGCTCAATCAGACTAATATCATGTATTAGCATTAGCTTTTTATATTGGGAAGTCCTAGCCTTGAATATTAAATAGTTAATAAGTTTCCCAGACACCAAAAGGGAAGCTCTTATAATTTTGCTCAGATATTCATATTATAAAGGCGCCAGAGGCTAAAGTCAAGGTAGAATTGGTTATTTGCTTGTAAAGTCTAATTTGAGTGTTTAACAGATCAGCTTTTTAAAATCACATCACTTTGAAATGTGATATGCAAATTGTCAGCTTAGAGTGTTTTCTTCTTCCTCCTTCACTTTTATTTTGATAAAATAATAATTGGTCGCTAACAATGGTTCTTTAGTTTTGAAATAACAACATCAACAGCTAGCAACAAGCATCCTGGCTATTGTATAGTATGGTTTGATGAATCACTATTTCGTGTTTGTATTTTATTTTTCAAATAACTTATTCAGTAATAAATGGATATATTCTTTTGTGATAAAAAAGCATTTTTACAAATACAAAAGTATAGCTAATAGTAATCTAAAATTGGAGAGATTAATTTATATAGTGCTTGCAGGGTGTCTTAGATTTCATTATGAAGCTATTCCATGAATAGGTCTTGCCAAGACTATCACAGAATCAATGGAGTGGACTTATTAGGTCATCATACCTTACTACCAGTATAAAGTTCTCAAAGGCTTTATTAGGTGCAATTGTAAGTGGCTCAGACAAGAGGTTTCAATCACTTCTTTTAGAGATGATTCCACAGCTTCAGAAATTTTATTGGCAAGAAATGACTCCTGCTGCCCAGTTGGATGTATCATTTTTCTCTTAGAATACTTGCAATCAATCCTGCCTCCCGCCCCACCTCCTACCAACCACACAGTCTTTGCCTGTATTGTTCTCTCTCACTTTATTTATTTATTTATTTATTTTTAGTTTCTACACTCTTGTCACCCAGTAAATTTTGCCCACATGATCAAATACCCACATAAGAAAAAAGAAATCAAAATTGGGCAGGTTTGCATGAAGAAGGATTAGAATAAATTGAAGTAAACCATGGAAAGAGAATATTTAGTTTGGCTTAAATCACTGCTATAATCACTTAAACATGAACAATAACCCATTTGGAAAATATCAGAAACTGTTTTATATCACAGACATATCATTAGACCCCCATAACATTCCAGGAACCTGCCCTTTTCAACCTCAGCCTACTCCCCGAGAGACTGCCTATTTCTATAATAGCATTCTCAATAGATATTTCGAACAGTATTTTACTTTCCAACTCACAAAGATAAGATGGCATGGGAAGGGTATTTTCCTCAGTACCTCCCTTTTCTGGGATGAAAGCTTTAAGAAAATGTTGTGAGCCAATAGAGAGACTCTCCACAGTGCCTAGGAAAAGCTTCTTGTGAGCCAGGAGCCTCACAGCGGGGCCTTTTCTCAGCCTATAAACAATACAGCTATGAGTTTCAGTGGGTTAAGCACCAGGCTGGAAATCTGTAATAACATGAGTTCTGATTCCAGATCTATAATTTACTGGCTTGTTGAGTGACAATGGGCACATAACTTTACTGACGTGTCTTTTCAAAAGCTTAGCCTTGAAATTTGTATTAGTTACACATTTGATCATAGTGAAATATATCACCTTAGAAAAGAACAATCTATAAAAAAGTAATTTAAAACAAAAAGTCTAAGTTGATGCTCTGTAAACATAAAAAATACACATTCTAATTAAATGCAATAAGCCACTGATGACACCTTTAAAAAACAAGAGCTGGTGGACTTGAGCTATAACATATTAAAATGTATTGTTCAACTTCAATATCTAAGAGTGAATTTCTGTAAAAAAAAAAAAGATCATGATATCAATTTCATAGCTGAGAAAAAATCAAAAGAACCTGGAATATGATTAAATTAACATCATGATTCAATAGTTCCTAGCATGGATTCTTACTAAATGATGCTGAAACATCAGTTAAGTGTTTCTAGATAACAAATAGTTGTCTTTATATAAATGCTAAAAGTATTTTCCCATTGGTTAAAATGTTAAATTAAAATATTAAATAGTAGTATTTTAGATAAAGATCAAATTTGTGATCGTGTGGAATCCTTCTAAACTTCTAAACAATTGAGGAACTCACAAATGAGACATCAATAGGTTTTATAACATTGAATGGCATTTCTAAATATCAAAGCAATATATTAAAGTTTCCAAGTAAACAAAAACTAACGCAAAGTTTACAATTTATATAATAAACGTGATGTTCTTTCTGATTTATAGTTTGAGTCCAATAAAATAGACCACTATCTAATAAATATTGAACAAAATCAATGAGCAGGTCATTCACTAAATAAGAGTTAGAGTTAACCAATGTATTATTAAAAATTGTATTTTCATCACAATTCAATACAGTCAAATAAATTTTAATAAAAAAATACACTTTTCTAAGATAGAACTCTTCTAAATCACTGATAGGCAAATTAATTTTTATAAACTTTACAGAAAGGTATTTGTAAATATTTATTAAAAATTTAAAAATTGTTGTTCCTAAATTTTTGTTGCCTTAATTGCAGTTCCAGAAATATATCTTAAAAAGTTGTCAGAAGCTCAGACAAAGATTCAAACATGAACATGTTTATTGCAGCATTGTTTATACTAGTAAACCATTGGAAAACTGAGTGCTTATCTATAAAGTAGATAATTAGATGAAATCAGGTCTGTGCATTGTTCTTCATAATAGGATGGTATGAACTCAACTAAAATGATGTCCAAAATATGCTAAACTAGAAAAAAATATGTATAAACAGTTAAATTAGATAATAATCTTATAAAATTTTACATATACCGTAATACACTTTGGGCTTAAACAGTTACATAATAATAGTAATAATAATAATAATAATAATAATAATAATAAAAACTTGAATGAACTACATCAAAATATTAATAGTGATTTTCTCAAGAGTAGGATTATAAGCTATTTCTTTTTTTTAATATTTTTCAAATGCCTATAATTAGAATTCAGTACTTTTATAATCAGAGGAGAAAAACATATTTTTTTGGACATGATTTTTAAGGAGTCCTTAAACTTATGGTCACATGATATCAAAGTAAATTGAAAATGAAAAAAAACAAAACACAGGCACAATACACTCTTAAATGATTAAAATTAATAAAATGTCTTTTCTTCACACAAGTGCAGTAGTCTGTCTGTCTTTTTTTTTTTTTTTTTTTGGTCAACATCATGTTTTCCAGTTTAAAGAAATACAGCTCTGTTTATGAAGAAGAAAGGAAAATTTTTTAATGACTGTACTTTGTAGTCACTGATTCTCACATGGTTGGACTCAATGACAACTCTGGGGGAAAAAATGCATCCTTAAAATCCAGAAAGATACAGTTGATGAACATTTCCCTGAAGTTGAAGATGAATAGTTAAGAAAACTTCTAATTTTTCTCTGTGATGCCTTTGAATGTAACATTCTTTCTTTAGGATCACTGTCTTCTTAGAGGGGAAACAGAAATAACTAAAGAAGCAAAGAAAACGTCCAAAGAGGCAAAGATGAGAACTGAGTCAAATGGGCAGATATGAAGAAAGAACAATTTTTTTGTTCAACTTGAGTTTGTTCTTTCTCGGCCCAAGGAACAGAGTATATGCTAAACCATGTGTAAAAAGACAACTGGGCCCCAAAAGAAGCAGAAACTGCTTCACTGCAGATGACTTAACTGGTCTTTGAAAATGTGCTCAGTTTGGGTCCTGACCAAGAAAGAGACTCTTTCTCCTACTCCCACACAACATGCTGTACTAACACCCAATTCTATGACTTTATTGTTTTCCTGCAGAGTGACTTCTCAGGCCTGCCTACCTTATTCACAATCTCGTGATTCTACCCCCGGCCTCCTCCGCTTCCTTTGTAGATGCCAAATCCCGCTCCATGGGTTTAGGGACAGACCTCACTCACTCGGCACAGGGAGGACATGCTATCTAGGACTCCCCCTGCAGTGCTAGGTGTACGTCCTCAGTGTAAGATTAAAGAACAGAAGAACGATCCCATTTTTTCACATCAGAAGTTTAAAGTGAGTCTATCATTATTTAATTAGGGTTTTCAAAGAAAACTTCCAAATAGTGCTTTGGATGCTCACAGCCCTAGGCCCATGATATCCTATGAGAGAAATTAAGTTTGACTTAGTGGCCACTTACCTACATTTCCTACGAATTCTGTCCATTCCTTGTGGCTTTATCTGGCACCCGATTATGATAGGGTCTCCTTATTCCGTGGTTAGGAAATCCTGAAAATATGTTAGCTGATAAAGTTTAATAATCTCTCTGGACATTTACAGTTAAAGAAAGTCTTCTTGAACACCAACATGAATTTAAAATAGCAAGATAAGCAGTGTTTCTGGACAAGCTCAATAGTAATTTTGTTCAATTAGTCATCAAGTGTTTGTTTAGGACCTGTTATACTCTTCCTCCTGCCCTGGTTTGCAAGAGCATATTGTCACCTCTGAATTTCCAGACTTTTGTAAGTGGGGAATGTCTGCCCACCTCAATATAGAGAACTTATTTTAGGGCTGCAGTGCATCTCACTGTGTGTGATGGATGACAGAATCAATATATAACTGTGCTTTTGTATATATCAAGATAAATGTGTGTAAATATGTATGTATTTATGTGTGTGTGTGTGTTAAAAAGCAGATACCTCCTGTAGATAATTGATTATTTTTATCCCACAAATACTTTGTTGAAGGGCTCATTACATGGTATAGATAAACAATTATATTAAAATAAAAAGCGATGGTCTGAATAGTATTTCATCAATGATAACATGTGTGCGTTTGTGAAATTAATCTGATCTCTACTTTTTCTTTCCTGTTTCTAGCACCCCTTTAAAAAGTAGGCAAAGGTAGAGAGCCATGAAAAGTCACTGGTGCTGAGTGTATGTTTCATAAATTACATTTGAGTCAAATTCAAGTTCACAACATTAAGGGAAATCATGCTCCCTTATTTCAGGTGGACTATAGTGTGCCTGCTCTGGCCTTGGACCACTGACTGCCTTTCAGAGGAAAATGACCTTGTGCAGGGTATAGCCTCCAGAGACATGCCCTGATCCCCTTTGAATGAACTGGGGGGAAAAGATGCTCAGGAAGTGATTCTGCATATAATCTCCCATTTTGATATAGAGAAAAAAAAGCAGAGCTGGGAGTTGTAAATCATGAGATTTTTATCCAGGTCTGCTACTAACAAGCAATTTGACAAACACTTCAGTTCTTTGGATTTAAATCTGCTTTTTAAATTCTTAAAATTATTTTACATACCCCTGAGTCTGTCAGAGTCTCTAAATGAAACATATGCTGTATTTAAAGTTTGATATTTCCAGAAGATTTTCTTTATAGATAGTCTATTTGCAAAGGTTCCATGTAGTAGAAGCAGGAGAGGTCCTCCGGCTGGTGGTGGTGCAGCTCTATAAGAAAACTGGTCTGTAGTGAAAACAACCAATTCTAATGACTCTTTTGAAAACCAAGATTTTTTTCAACTTTCATAAACGTTTTCCTTCGTAAAATAACTGATTGAAGCACTCTTAAAGTTTAAAATCCATTTTAGAAAGTAGCTTTCTACCACTGAGTATAAATGAATATAAGCTGAAATCAGAATTGGATGTCATTGCAAATAGTATTCTGGCCAAAATTAAGGCAACAGGTGACTATCTGCATTTCTTCTCTACCTGGGGCGTCTCACATGGGGTACTAGAATATACCGTATAATACAGTAAGTCCTCACTTAAGGTCACCAATAGGTTTTTGGAAACTGACTACGCTAAACAATGTATAAAGAAACCAATTTTACTATAAGCTAATTGACATCAATGAGTTATGTTTCTATGGAATATTTCTTGACCAAAAACATGACCAAATTCTAATATTAAACACTGAAATAAATGTGAGTTATATATATATATATATATATATATATATATATATTTAAGAAATATTAATAAAAACAATTAAGATCATTAGTTTCCAACTTGCTTATTTCAGCTCAGGGTTGTGGGTGGCAGAAGCCTATCTGGGCAGCAAGGTGGGACCCACCGTGGACAGGACACCCTTTCTTCACAGGGCGCAACGACACACACCCACACTCTCTCAAACTGAGACAATATATATATAAACTAATTCACATCATGTGCACATCTTTGGGATGTGGGAGGAATCCAGAGTATCTGGAGAAAACCCACACAGATATGGAGAGAATATGCAAACTCCACACAAACAGTGGCCCTGGCTGGAAAGTGATTTTTTTTTTCTCATCAACCTGATAAAGAAATGACATGATTTGAGAACATGTTATACGGTGGTTGTTCCAATGTACTGTTTAAACCTCCTTGATACCTTAGGCAGAATAGTTTTGGATTAATCTTTGTTAATGAGCAATTATGAATTAATGAACAATGTACATTTCTTAACTTGTAAAATGGTATTATTCCTTATTTAATATAAATGTGGGGGTTGTTGTTATATCATGTAGGGTACCGAAACAAGAATGCAATCACTGAATTTCTTTTACTCAAAAGGTTTAGGAGTTAGGGTGGCTACAGTAACATAAAGGGTTATTTTCACTTAAAAACAAAGATGCTCATTTCTAATAGTAATAATTGACTAAATTGTTTTAGAATGCTTGAAATATATTTCAAACACTTCCAGACTCATTTTAGCAGGAAACCTTGTAGAACAATTGAAAACTCACTGGAGCTCAAAAGCTTAATTTACTTCCATTCTGCAGCTGATAACTACATTTCCAAAATTTTGGTACTTAAACTTATCTGGGATTTTTGGCTTTTGGCTTCGGAAGAACTGCAACACCAGTCTTTATATGCAAAGCTTTCAGGACACTTTAGTCACCACGTCCTGATGAAACCATAATATATAAGGCCATTGCCATCGGCTGCCGTTACAGGGGAAGCAAAGAACTAAATGATCTTTAAGAGTCAATCATCCCTAAAATTGCAGCACCTTGCTGATTTTTAATTTATTTTATTTTTACTTTTTTCTGTTTGGCCATCTTTCCAGTTTTGAATTATTTTAACCCTTTATTACAGTATAAACAATCCCCAAAGCAGAGTTAAGATAGGAAAATCAGGACCTTGACTGACGGACATTCACACTCTAGACAAGATATTCTATTAAGGTGTTATGTGATATATAACATGACCACTCAATGGTTCCTTTCTCCACTCGGACAGTAAGTTGGTTCTGTTAACTAGAAATCTGCTAAGTCAGGGTTTCTCAAACTTTGGCATAAGCACAAATCTCCATGGGACCCTGTGAACATGCAGGTTCTGATTTAGTAGGTCTGGAGGAAGGTGGGACCTGAGACTCTACATCCCTAACAAACTTCTAGGTGATCCTGAAGCTGGCAGTCCCAAGGCCAGACTCTGAAAGTAACATGGTTCTAAACTATTCTCCTCCTCTCTTTATATCCAAATTTAAAGAGAACTTGGCTTTCTAAATGCGAATCATGTTTCTGTACATTCCTCAAGTTCCTGATTTCTAAAAATAAAATTGGACTGAGAACTGGAAGGGGTATTTTAGATTCCCGCAAGTTGGATTAAATTAAGGTCAGCGAAACTCTTTAAGATGCAGCTCAGAAGGCCATCAATTACAGATCACTTTCTAAAGCATCCCATCTCAAACTGAAGTTGGCTCCTTTATGAGACAACCTCCACCGTTCACTTCTCTTCTTCCCTTTACTAAATGTACCTTTTTTATATAATCTACCAAAACACCATATCCCCTTATTTCTTGGTCTCTTTCCCTGCTTATGTAAATCCCTCAGAGGTGCCCTTTCACATAAGTGGGCACAATGGGTGAATTGTATGTTAAATAGGAAAGAATCTTTATCATTCACAGTAACAGGAAATCCCAGGCCCAGGGCAATATGTATGTGATATCTGAATACACAATCAGACTCTTTGAATAGCATTACATTGTAGGAACAACAAACCCAACAGAGTCCATGAAAACTGTCTTTTTTCAGAGCATTCACAGTGCAAATGAGCCATGATGAAGGAGAAAATCTGGTTAATATCCCCACTAGCTAGATATACATATCCCACCTTTTATCTTTAATTTCAATTTTCCAATTTAATGGCTGGCATCTGTTAGAAAATATCTGTAATGGTCAGTGCTGTTGAATTAAATCTGTAGCCCACCAAATTTATTGGAGACTTTCCTCTCCGCCCCCAAAAATCTGACACCCTGATTAAAATGCTTAGTTTTGCTTTTAAACAGAGTCTGGGAATATAACTTGGGAAAGATTATCCCTGAAATCTCTATAATGTTCTACAAATATCTCTACCAATTTATGAATATCTGAAAACGATATCCATTTTTGGGGTTATTTACTAATGAAAATAGCATTGCAGTGCTTGTAGAAAATACTACCACCACCTACTGGCATGTATTGTACATAAAATTGGAAATGCTTCTAAATCATTTGAACAGTGCCAAATAAGGGTATGGGGGGAAAAAGAATAATTATTGTCATATTACTGCAACTTTAATTTAGTCAAATAACTATTTTTTTCTGACAATATGCTAACATTTACTTTTATTACCTGAGTGTGAAAAATTGAAGGAAAAAAAAGGATATTTAAACAGAAAGAAATAAGGTGTGTTTATATTATTGCAATGAAAAATGTCTTTGCCTTTCACTTGTTGCTAAGTTCATTTTTGTTTTTGTTGGAAATTGTATTTTATAAAATGCAAAAGGAAAAGGGAGATTTGTGTCAAGGTGGCTCTTCAAAAAGACATACACATAGGTAGGCAAAATTCTTTACAATCAACAGAAAAACATTTGAAACATAATATAAAGATATATATAAATCCCCTTATAATTTTAGCAGCTATTTCGATAAAGGAAAACATCCAAAAGATGGTGTGTGGACTAAGCTTTTTAAAAGTTTTATTCCACAGTTAACTCTTACTAGCTTTTAGATTAGCATTAAATCATTTGCTCTTCTTTACAGTTTCCCTTGGAAAAGAATTAAATCTTCATGTTATTTCTTCAATAGTTATTTTGAATTTTAGCCTCAGACAATCTAGTCTTTAGTCCTACAAATGTCCTACCTATAAAGAAACTACTTCTTGCATAGAATCTATTTTCTTGTTCAATGGTTTAATATTTTGCATCAATGAACTAGATTCATGAAAAGGATATGGGATTAAAGGCATGGGTTTTCTTCCCAAAACTTTACTGTGACACCCATATTTGTTAGAATTCCAGAATTTTTAAACTTTATCACTTATCACTTTAGTGATATTTATAATGATATTGTAAGTATACATAGGGATAGCTAGAAGGATAAATTTAGATAAATAAATCTAATGATAATACATTTATATACTATTTTTATATTCAAGAAACTTTTTAATGGGTGAATATAAATTTTAAAGAGAGAAAAACCTTTATTATTTCATTGTGGTTATATATGAAAAGTAGTTATTTTAGTTATTTTTTCATGGATATGAAAATGTAGACAATATGGTAACTCATTCTCTATCATCTTATTTAAATTGTTCAATGCCCTTTTGAAACAAAGTTATTGTTTCCCCAAATATTGTTTTACATTACATTGATAATTAAGATTTATTTATTGTAAGGTGCTAAATTACTGACTTTGTTGAACTCTTCCTTGGACAATGCAATTTTTGTTTATTTGACTACTTTTTCACTTTTTTAATATGATGCTGCTTCTTCATTTAATCAAGAAATAGTCACTGAATCCCTACAACATGCCCAGCATCAGGTTGGAACAGCTGATTCAGTTGTGAATGTGCAAGACAGACAAGCTCTTTGATCTGTTGGTGCTTAAAGCAGAGTGATGGAGAAATGCAATAGACAAGTAAAGCAACAAACAAAAGAATGCATTATTATACGTCAGGAGGCATGTAAGGGAGTACGTAGGTAAGCATTTTAGCTTTGGCCAGGGAAGGCCTCTTAAGCAACATGATCATTAAGCCAAAGGACAGATAGGAGCCCAATCATGTAGGGTTTAATTTTATGTGATTGATGAAGATTGCCTGTTTAACTGAGGCAAATAGACTAGCTATTGAAAAAGTATTTTAAAAAAGCCCATTTTTCTTTCATGTTATGTAGTGGCCTTATGATGAATCTATTTATAAAATTTATCCATCAAGAGTTGAGTTAGTATTTTCAACAGGAGGACACCAAAAGTTGCTTATTTGAATGTTTCATGTTTTATACATTGGATTGTGCACAGCTGTTTTATTCTTTTGCCTAAATTGTGTGGTTACTTTTGTGTTTTTATGAATTTATAAAAACTAACAAATGATTAAAAAGCACATTGAACTATTTTAGAAAAAACAACAACAACAAAACTTAGACTTCCTAAAAGTTTTTGATGATTCCTTGTTTGACCCCTAGTCTCCAAAAAGTGGTATGACAAAAGAAAAAAATTATGAATTAATTTTCATAACTTTACTCGGTTCAAAATAGGATTCATGACTGTCTCCAAAGAGTCAATACAACCAGATGAATACTCTAAGATTATTTAAAGGAATTAAGGCAAAGTTCAAGAGGGAGAGTTTAAGGTAGTGAAGAGTCATGAAGCCTTATATATTTCCTAGATGTAGACCATAAATATGGCTGTGAGCATTTTGGTAGCCAATGTTAAAGGAAAATTGAATTACTGTTGGTTAAGTAAAACACAACTGTATCCTCCAACAAAGAGAAATTTCCCCCCTGGCTGTTAAATAGTGATGACTGTGTGATATATTGCAGACAGCAAATGCAGATCCAAGTTTTATAATAACATTTTAAAGATTTCCTCAAAATAAGTCATAGAATATCAACAAATGTAAGTCTACCAAGAAACTGATTTAATGTTGGCAGTTACACAACTTTCCAAAGGACAAGCTTCTTAATACCAAAATAAATTTTAGAACATAGAAAATGTTTCTATATTTTCTATAAATAATACTTTTATATATATATATATATATATATATATATATATATATTGTTTCTCTAAAATTCTTTTTGATAATCAGTGAATTCAAGGTTGTTCTCCCTGACAAGTTCAAGGGTGCCGCCCTGCTATATTTCAGTGAGTACAGAGGCTCTGCTTTCAAAATAAGCCAGGTGAGACTAGAGAATCACATGCTCCTAGGCCATTTTCACCTAGTTGAATATAAGATGGATATTTTATTAATGTTTTGTCTTATTACATAATTTTGAAATGATGGACTTTAGGTGTCTTAAATTTCTATTCTAAGAAGCAACCATGATTATTTTAGCCTGGAAAATGGTTCAAGCATTGGTGGCCAACAAGATCACAGAATTAGAATAAAGTCCTTAGAGAATGTCTAATTTGAATCAATGCAACTTCCCATAATATTCTCAACCAGTTGTAAAATGGAAACCTAGAAGACTGAAGGAGCAAAATGCTTTTCGGATTTATTAACTAAATGTTGAAGAATGTCAACCAAAATAATGGCTTAGGCTTTGGAATAGTTAATCTGTAGCCCTTTTTGCTGGCCATAATTAGATCTCAGGGTTGGTTGATGTGGCAATTTAAGAAATATATTCATTTGTTAAAATGGTTCCGAGCTAAAATCATTCCAGATTGTTCCCTTTAAGCATTCTACACAGGGACCTATCACAACTTTGTCTTCATAATAATCATTAAATTCAGTTCAAATACTAGTCATGGGAATTGTTATTTGACATTTATTTATTTTGTAATTTATCTCAAACTGATTTTACTAGGGAAAAATGCACTAAGGAAGTCTATCTGCTGTCTCAGCACTTACTTGTTTACAGAAAATTTAAGTGGAGGTGACCCTGTTCTGGTCGGAAACTTTATGATTAGAGCTCTTTCTGCCTCAATGAAGAGTATATGTACTTTTTGTTTTTCTTTTCAGCGATCACCAGACTTTTAAGGGAAACACAATAAGGCAACAAGCATTTATTAAAAGGCCAAATAGGGAACATACTTGGATTTTAAACATATCCAATAATTATAAGGTAGAAACAGATTCCTGTGACATAGCTTGTCGTTTGATATGGTAACATGGTACATTTGTTCCAAATAAAATGACCACAGTTTGGAAAAAATTATAGGTAGATCTTAAATATATATAGGACAATAGCAAATGCTTATATTAACTTTAAATATAAAATGCATTGATTTTGGTGTATATAATCAAAATAACAAACTATATTCTTGGATATGCTTTTTCATCTTTCTTTTTTAAATATGTAAAATGGAATCCTATGTATCTGTATACATGCATATGTATTCTTTTTTTTTTCTTTAATTGGGGAATTGGGGGGATGGGAACAGTGCTGGGGAATTGGGGGAAGGGGGACAGACAAGTTGCTGTCGTTTTGTTCTTCAGTCTAGTTGTGGAGGATGTTGCTTCACTGGCCCAAGTTGGCACCATCATTGCGCTCTTCCCTGGCGAGGCAGATCAGTCGCCGGCTTCTGGACGGCCGCTCAGGGGGCTGCTGGCCGCTCACGCTGGCTGCTGGCTACATACGGTAGCCCATGGCAACCCACTGCCACAGGGGCTGCAGCCTATGCCGTCGCCGGCAACTCACGGCAGCCCAGCTCCAGGTTGAGCTGTTGTTCAGCATCTTAGCTGCGGAGGGCAGTGTAACTAGCCCTCATATGTGGGATCCCAACCGGGGCTCTCTGGCATCCCAAGCCAGTTCCTAACCATCGCGCCACTCAGCCGGCCCGCATATGTATTCTTATAGAAAAAAACAAGAGTTTCTCGTCATTTTTATGTCTCCTCCAAAATTGCATAGTTCTTTCTTTGTGACTATTTTCCACACAATACCAATTTTTATTGTACCTCAACCCTATGCAACCAAAGTTAGGATATGGAAAAGTCCATAAAGAAGGGCTCGATTATCAGATTACCTTCTTTTTCAGACAAATATCTGCCAATGACGGTCACTTTCTTTTGTTCAATTTCCAGAGGGTTCTCTATAAAATAACCTTTCACAAATATATATATTCATTTATTTGTTTGCTATTTAACTTTCTTTAGAATTAATGATATTAATTCTTCCATGATGGTGATTTCTGATGCATGGATTTTGGTTCACCTCAAAAAACAGAACAAAATCATAAAATAAATAGAAAAGTACTGATGACCTACAAAGTAACTGAATGTAAACACATAGATTACAGAAATATACATTCAAAATAATTAAAGAATTAAGAGGAAGTTATTAAAATAACTTAGAAGGAATCCATTCATTTAAAACATAAAACTATCAAGCAAAAATATGAAATTTGATTTTTCTAATGTTTTACCTTTTCTGTGTTGTTTGCTTATTTTTGAGAAGGCATTGATGCTTTACTGGTGTGAAGATGCACGGTTAGAGCACAGGTGTCAAATTAAGGGGGACTGGCTGAATCTGATTTAGAGAAGTAGTTATTTTTACTCGTACAGAATTATACTTAAGTGTGAATATGATGCCAACATTTAAAAAACAAGGCATTTGATATCGTTAGAATATCCATCATTCTGACATATTTTGAAAAAATATAGGACTAGTTTGTAGCACAGGGCATGGTAGCCGCCTGCTAGAACTGAATACTTGCTGCTCATTTCATCTGGGCACTGCTCTCCAGGTTGCCAGTCCCATTTATTTCGTTTACCGTGCACCTCTTTCTTCCACAAGATTTTAGTTTCTGCCTCCTGGGATAGCTTATGATCCAAAAGATAGTTATTTCTTCTAGCAAAAAACAGAATCATAGAATTTTCTTATGTCTCTCCTGGCAACCTTCCCAGCCACTCCCACATAATAATAATGTAATATGGGAAGTCAAACAAACTGAAGTGCAAAATCATCCACTGTGAGATGAACTGGTCACAATCCCCCCCATCCACTCCGAGCAGTTTTTCTTTATGCTTGATCATTCAGGCTGAAATGAAAATCAATGAAAAGACCAACTATCTTCATGTCTTTCTTAACCTAGGTTTGCATGAGATCTTTAAAAGACACACTTACCTAAATGGTGACAGCATCTCAGTTTTCGCAACCCTGCAGGCTAAACTACAGATGGTGCCATTTAGCAATGGCCAAATTGCCAGTTACGACCCTCTGAAAAATGCAGAGTTTATCATAGAAACTCTGACAGTCGCCGGAATATCATGTCTCTTTTGGGCATTGTTTTAACAAATGCATTTGAAAGAAAAATGTTCTCTGTTAACTACAGTTCCCAGAATACCTTGTAGAACATTCTGTCTCTATTGATCATAATCTGGCATAGCCACTATGCCTCCTCTGGCAGAACTCAGGGGAAAGGGAGCAAGTGCATTATACCATGTGACAAACTTGAAATTATGAAAAACACTAGTGTGCAGTTTCATCACTATTTGCATTCTCTTAACACAAAATAGATCTGAAATCTATTTTTATCCAAAGGATCTTATTAAACTAAGATTGCCTGTTCCTGCATGTAGTTGTTTTATGCAGTAGTGCCTGATGGTACTTTTTATAAACAATATAGAATAAATTCAAACAAGCTAAAAAATGTTTATTGCAAAATACTGTATTTCAAGAAAAATTACATCTGCAGGAACTGCATATTTTTGATCCAATTTATGGTGCAGTTTCTCTTAATTAACCACATCTCAGAGAATTTTTAGAGCATCAGCTTGCATATTATTAACATGTACTTAAAAAAAACAATATAGAAATCTTAAGGATTAAAATAAAAGGTTAAATCTAAAATGTAAGGTGCTTTCAGTGTCTCTGTATACACGCAATTCCTTAGAAATTCAGCTTTTTAATTAAAGTGAACTAGACCTAACCTAGACCAGTTGGATTAATAACTATCTCATTCTACTATAACTATTGTTAATAAAAGCAGATGGAATTCATTTTGCAAGAAAAAATACAGTATTAGCCATCATTGCTTCTTTTATATAGCTAAACACATATAATTATTCTACACCATTTTTCATGGAAAGTAACAGTGACAAAAAGGCAATTATGCATTTGAACTCAACAGGAATTTTTCTTCAGTTACTCTACATTATAGACATGCATTTTCTCTGCTGTTTGATTGTTTTTGTTTATTTTTTGCCATTGATATGCATTCTCTATTATTTTATAGCTTGAGATTCTTAAAGAAATGTTTGTATTATCAATTGTATTTATAAATACATATAACATTTTAAACCTTTGAAAAGTTAAATGTGAACACAATTAATAACTGAGTCTCTGAAAATTCTAATAGTATATTACCCAAATGTCCTCTCTTGTCCTTCATTGTCTGATCCTTCAGGGTACTCCTTGAAAGTTAATAGAAGAGAATGAATTCAAATCTCTCACTTAAATGTATGATTTCTGTGTATAACATAAGGGAAAGGCCATGGTTCTTTCTATTCAGAATTAGGTTTGAATCCAGCTGGTATATTTTTAAATGGTGTAATGCTGGGCAAGTCAGTTAATTTGTCTGAGCTCCAGTTTTCTCATCTGAAAAATAGGGATAAAAAGATCTATTTCTTAGACTTGTGGAGAGAGATAAAGGAAGAATCTATGCAAAGTGCTTATTACAGTGCCCAGCACACAGTAGGCTCTTTTAAAAAGGTAAAAATGGTTATTATTATTTCCTCTCCAAGTCTAAATTGATACCTAAAGGTGGTCCAAATCAGCCTGAATTTGCATAAGATGTTTTCAAATAATAATTAAAATTGAAAATCTTCACTTTTTAAACTGTTACCACCATTATTTCCAAACTTCCTGGGTTGGTGTGTCCCAGCTCTCTTATTGATTAAGCGTCCAGCTCCATCAGTGGTGAACTGACCCTGCCCTGCATGACACTTGCCCTTCCAGTTTCCAGGCTCCCTCTGTTTGAATGTGTTTCTCAGTTTTGCCACTCAAGTGAATTCCTTGTCACCCTTCAATGATATCTTCTTAGAGGCAACAAGATAGAAATGATGAGTCTCTATTATTGTAGCATCATCCTTCTCTGTACATCTGCTGATATTTGCTTCCTCCACGGTAAGCCATATGAGCTGTACCATTGTGTTTCCCTAGCACTAATATGTTACCTGCAAGTTAGTAGAAGAGAAGCAGCTAAATTATTTGAAAAACATACAGTGAAAGAGAAAGAAGAGTTTTATTAACAAAATGGAAGTTGATAAAACAATGTCAAAAGCTAGTTGCGTAGCATAAAACCAACTTTTAGGAAGGAAGAGTTGCAGCTTTTGTTAATCTTTGTACCCTTGGTTTTCATGTCAGAACTCCCTCATAAGCATTGATGGTTCACCCTGCCATGCACATGTCATGTAGTGCCACCATAGCTACAGCATCAGCCTGGGTCCGGGCTCTGCACCGGCTCCTCACCATGGAATGGCGGCTCCATGCAATCTTCCCCAACCCTGCACACCCCCAGGGAATCCACATGCTACAAAGACGTGATTCCAGCAATTCCAGATAGTGTTTAAAAATAATACTCCTCATAGTAAAATATCACTGGGGATGTGAAAATATCATGCGATAGTCACCTTTTTTTTTCTTTTCAGATTTATTGCTGGCCTAAAAACAAATATTTTATTTGTTTCAATAGTTCCACAATGTTGGCCAATGCAGCTTGCCATTTTCATGTCAGGACCTATTCAACCAAAGCCATTTGGTCTTGCTACTCAACCGGCATGCAGGCTGAAAATACTGCAGAAAATCAGTCGCCGTGTACACACCGGAGATTTTGGTGACTGAATTTTATTTTGGGTGGTGGGAGATGAAGTTATAAATCAGGATCTTTTTAAAGCAATTAAGCCGCGTGCAATGCTTCTAGAATTTCCAAGTGAAAAATAAACTCCAAAGGAATTTGAAATGTGTCGTACCATATTCATGAATTTATATGCAGAAAAAGAATTATTTCAAAATAACTTGGAACAGAAGAGTTGCAATAATAGGTTTGAGTTAAGATGCAAAGTCTTAGCTCTTTTGTGTTCTCTCCTGTGATTTATTTACAAACCAAACAACAGAAATCTCATTGATCTTTTCTTTAAAATAAGATAATCTGATCTATTTCTCCATTCATTTTCATTTGATCAGTACCCATGTAACAGGAATCCATGTGTTCTTACACCTTATAAGGCTCCTACCTCACTGAACGCCCTCAGGCTTCAAAAGTCATTGTTCCCCCTCAGCGGAATTATAAATAACTGCACAACTCCATATTCTACCTTGTAGTATGTGCTGTAATAAGAACGCAGACACCAAAAAAAAAAAAAAAAACAAGGCCACTTGCTTCATTTGCTAGCTAGTGCTCTCCAATCTTTGAGGCCCATTACTACCCCCAAAATTCTCGTCCTGAAGTTAAAAAGCAGGCCACCCCCAGGGAAAACCATAGCAACTTCATTTTTAAAATGTGTTTTCTTTTCTTTTGCTAATCTTCCAGTCTTTCTTTCTTAGCCTTCCCCTGCCCTCCTTACACTGCTGCATGCTTTAATTTTGCTTTTAGTTGGTAGTTTAAAAACTTTAGCTTCTAATAACTGGAAAAAAATGGTTATTTAAAGATAACTGCAACTTGCTTAACATGCCAGACTATCGTATGCTCAGTGCTTTGAAGCTGCAAATTAATGACGAGCAGGAACAGTGACTATCTTTCAGAGGAAACTGACCTCTTTCTAATGGCACATCGCTAATGTCATCTGTCTACTGCATCTCATTATGTGAATTTCACGGAGTTAAAAAAAAAAAGTATCTTAAGGCTGTGCACAAATAAAAAGGACCTTCTAGTATTAAGCACTTTGAAAATTTTTGATCTCTCAAAATACCTTCCTTAGATACTGCTTCCCCCTTTTGTGCATGGCACGCTGCTTATGTCATCTATTCTCTGTGACTAATTATGTTAATTTTGTGCCATAAAAGTAACTGAAGGCTGTTAAGGAATAAAAGCTTTTGAGTGGCCTTATTTCATAAACACCCCTTTTGAACAAGGCGCATTTAGTCATATTTGCAGTAACAGAAAGAGTCTTGTGCTAAAAATACAACAAAGGCTCTTGAATATGGCCATTTATTCCCACTTTATTAGGTAATTTATGAAAAAGTATGAAGGGAAGCCTTTTTGTTACTATAATTTGCATAAAGCTGGTGCCCCATTAATGAGATAACTTCCTGCCTTTTGTGTATCACCAGCTGGAAATAGAAATGGAGGAACTTTTCTGTAGTCCAATTACTTAACCTGCTGAGTTCAGAGTTGGAAAGTAAACAGGATTCCTAACTGCCAAAGAACTTTATTTTGGTGCCTCTAAAGTGATTTTTAAAAATAAAAATAATTAGAAGAAGAATGAATTCCAAATGCTAAAACTAACTAAATGTCACCAAAGCTGTAAGAGTGTATATCTACTTCTGGAGATTATTCCTTACTTAATAATCATATTTTCCCCACTGGTGCACAATTGTAGTATAGTTTTGTTGTCATTGGGTTCAATGAGTAATATTTGACTGTATATTGGAACATATGGAACTATACATATGACAAAAAGAAAGGAACTATACAATTTTAAGTTTTTTTGGGGGGTGGAAGGAGGCAATGAATTGCATTGAAATTTATGGCAATTATGAATTGTCTTTTGATGAAAGATGCTAACAATATTTTACAATCATAAAAATAATTTGCTATTGAAAATACCTTGGTGATACAGTAAATAACTGTTTATTAAGGTCAAATTGCTAGCAAGAGCACACAATTTTGCCATGAGGTTTAGAAATTTCACACACAGTAAAAGTGGAAGAATACAACAGGGGCAAAAGAAGAGGGGTGATTTTGATGTTATAAGTTGTATGAACTTATGGGCACACACACATGCACATACAACATTAGAAAAAGTTTCCTTAAACCACCACAAACGAGAATGTGAAAAGGAAAACTATGTTTTTGTGACTGTCGATATGTGATTATACTCATATGATTTAACCTAACATTTGAAAATTATAGCTTTGTCAAATTAAGCTATTGTACTTTTTCTCTCCAGTCCTCATTGCCGGCTATAGAAATGTAGCTGCAGATGACACCTGGTAAAGGTTGTTCAGTGGTATGTCAACATAAATAATAAAAGTAAGAACAGAGGGAGCAAAACCACTATCTTTGATTTGACAAATAAACTAGAGAAGTGAGTGTTTAGCCCCATGATTTCATCATCTTTTAAAATTAGGTCTTGAACACTTTTAAATTATAATAAAAATCAACATAATTAGAGCAGAATTTCTGTTTTCTTTCTGTACTCCACTTATAATATTTTGGGTAAATTGCATTTACTGAAAGAGTAGAATTAGTTGCAAAAGCCTTAACAACTATCAAAAGCTACCAAAAGCTTTGACAATTATCTATATTTGAATGTGGTTGTGTGTTAACTTGTAAAGTCAGACATAATCATATAGTCATTCTATTTATTCTCTGGACAATCTTTTCTACAGTCCGATGCAAAGCCTTACTTCCAGTGAGTGAGACATTTCCTTCTCCCTCGGAGATTTCTTGTATTTTACACCTCAACAGGAATTTATTAGGCATATTTTATTCAACCCTTCAATAATACCAGGGCAGCATTTATCAGACATAAAATCTCACAAAACGTCTACCGTCTGTACTTTCTTTGAGACGAACGGATACAATGCGAGAACTGCTATTCTAGGGGAGTGACTTTCCTGTCTGAAGTGCACTGCTGGGTAATTCTTTTTTTTTTTCTAGTTAATCTTTATGGTTTATATTGTTTAAGAGAATTATAAATAAGCAGGGAAAATAAGTACTACTTGTTGAATTACTGAAATGCATCTTTTTTTAAACAAAGGAAAACCATAGACTAATGGTAAAGAGCAGGGCCAAAAGGCTGTCAAGAATGCCCTGATGGGCCGGCCGAGTGGCGCGATGGTTGAGGGCTCGCTTGGGATGCCGGAGGGCCCCGGTTCGGATCCCATATGTGAGGGCCGGTGACGCTGCCCTCCGCGGCTGGGATGCTGGGCGGCGGCTCGGCCTGGAGCTGGGCTGCCGTGGGTCCCCGGCGGCGGCGTGGGCTGCAAGCCCCTGTGGCGGTGGGTTGCCGTGGGCTGCCGTGTGTAGCCAGCAGCCAGCATGAGCGGCCAGCAGCCTCAGTGAGCGGCCGTCCAGAAGCCGGCGACTGATCTGCCTCGCCCAGGAAGAGCGCAATGATGGTGCCAACTTGGGCCGGTGGGGCAGCGTCCTCCACAACTAGACTGAGGAACGGAGGGACAGCAACTTGTCTGTTCCCCTTCCCCCAATTCCCCAGCATTGTTCCCATCCCCCAAATTCCCCAATTAAAAAAAAAAAAAAAAGAATGCCCTGAAATTCCAAACAGTAGTCTCCGAGACATTACCAAGAAATTGGTTGGTCTGAATAAACACTTCCTACTCCAATTACTTCTCAGTATCACCTGGGAAACAATTATATCCCACAAATTGGTCATAGTTTCCCATTTGTTTGTAATTGGACTTGGACAAAATCTGTAATTTAGATTTTTCATGAAGGGTAGAGATTTGAACCACTGAAACCTAGAGGTAGAATAGTGTGATCAGTAAACTTAAAGGAAAAAAAAAAAAGGACTAGAGTAAATTTAATTAAACTCAGTGGAGAAAGTAGCCGGAATGACAAAGCAAGCCATGTAACTGTAATATTTTTAATTTAAAGTTCTTGAATCCCCAAAATTTTATATTCAAACTATCCTACTAAAAATTCTATATTCTGAGTCTATTGTTCAGTAATTGGATCAAACTTTTCAACATAGACCTGAAAATTAGTTGATCTTCTGAAGTTTGACAGTTAAATTAAGAACTTAAGCAAGCTCTGCATTATAGTTAAGTAATATACAGCGCTGAGTTTTAGAATAATAACTAAGCAATAATTTGGGCACATATGATACTGGTTCATTTAATGATTATCTTGGAGGGTAAAGACCCTATAAATGTAATGATAATACTTTCACCCCTTGCCACTTCTCTAAAATTTATACAAGCTCACTCAAAAATCTCTCCGGAAAAGAAATTAACAATCAGCATAAAATTAGAACACTGTTAAAGCTATATGAAAGTATTGAGAAAGCTATGGGGGAAAGTTTGAATCAATGAATGTTTTCTACATCCCGACTGGTAACTCCCAAGACCTTTTTTCTTCTGTTCTTTTCCCCCCCTCCTTGTCTGTTACAAGTTATGATGTGTGGATGAAGGCTTTTTCCCATGCAGTAATGACTGTATACTGAGATTTCAAGGGGCTGTTCATGACAATCCCATTTTCTGTGTAATTTCATGGTTGTCTTCTTGAATGAAGATATTGGCTGCTCTGAAGCAGGGGGTCAGCCGCTCCTGCTCCCTTTCAGTATTGTTCCGGAGTATGTTTCCTTTCAGCTGATGAAAAGTAATTCATCATTTACACCCCTGAATTCTGCCAGCATTTTTTGAACAACTTTTCTTTCCCTGTGGTACCTTAGGCCCCTGAAAGAGATAAATAGGTTCAATACAACACTAGGCCCCAGATCCTGGGAGCAGGTTAGGCCTCTGAGGCCCCGAGCTGCCCCTTTCTCATGATAGAGTTTGTCACCTTTCTACCTCTGGAAGTCAAATCCTGTCGACTCAGCCATCTTTCAGGCTCTCTGAAGTGGCTTTGGCACCCACTGGGGCATGTGAGCTTAAAATTGATTTTTTTTAAGATCTGTCAAGTTCCCTTAAGGGACAGAGTTGACAGCCAGCAGGCCTCAACTATCACAAAGCATTCAATGTGTAAAAGACACCTAAGGAACTTCCTTTGAGGGGCCAAAGGGCTTCAGACTTTGTGACACATTGAGAGGGTGCTGTTGCTAAGAAACTGGCTTTGGCAATAGGATTTTCCCTGCAACTCTGCCACTTTGGGAAGTACTTTAAGCTACCTCTCTTCTTATAGCAAAAGACAAGATCAACTATTATAAAAACAAGATACAAAAAAAGATGTTAAATGAAATCATTACATGGTTCTTCGGATCCAATAGCGAATCACTTATGCAGTTTGGGAATTAGTGAACTCTAGTATTTGTACCAGCTTTCAGAAGAATATAGCACTAGGCAATCTAAATTTAATCAAATAATATCTGATATTTGTTTTAAAAGTAAAGGATACCAATCCTTTAAGAATTTGGATATGATACAAAATAATGCAAAAATAAATTGTTCTTTCTCAACTTAAGTAGTGACTGGTTTACTTCATCAGTAATAGCACAATGCTCTAGTTTACCTCCCATTTGTTGAAAAATAGTGTTGGAGCAGTTGTGGCTGTCCATTTGTTCCTGAACTAGGTCTACCAGATCAAGGGACTACTTAATTCTACCTTTTATTTCACTTAAAAAAAAATTATATGTTCTTATGGAAGTCAAAATAATGGGGGCAGGATTTCCTACACTGTTTTAAAGGTAAAGGAAGTGTTCTATTCTTTTTTATGCTAATTTTGAATAGCTTCAATATGGGACGTAATCTTTCTGTTCTAAATAAAGAAGGAGATGACCTAGTCTCTTTTAGCGACCACGGCATAACTGCTTTCCCTAGCCAAACTATTCATGCAGCAGAGCAAGTACAGAAACAGTAGGAAGATTTGTGAGTCCTCAAAAGAAGTCGGGAGACAGATTTTCAAATTCAACTGCAACCTGTGTGGTTGGAAGGCCGTGAAACTTTCAACAACAATATAAATACTGCATGTGTCTCTCTCTCCCGAGGCTGGATTTCACCGACTGGTGTGTGAAAGGCCAATTGTATAAGCAGGTACAGGTCTGAGTTGAAAGGATTTGGTGGCATTAATCTCCCTTTAAGAGGTCTTGTTTCCATGGGCTGTTGTCAAACGTAACTGGGTTTTTCTGTGATTATAACAGCAGTTATATGTCCATTGTCATAGGAAAGTGCTCTAGCTTTTGAGAGAATTTCTACATGGCCTCTTCAAAGACAGTCTCAGTGTGCTCTGTAGAGGGAGAGAGTATGGTACAGTGAGAGGAGTAGAGGCTTTGGTGTCAGACATACCCTGGTTTTCAATGAGCTGCATGGCTTGCTTGAGCTGTGTTGCCTCAGCAAATTTGTGAAACTTCTCTGAGATATAGCTTCCTTGTGCCTAAAATGAGGACAAGTATTTGTGAGAATTAAATTAGGTTACATGTGAAAAATAACCCAGTCATGAGAACGAAATCTCAATAAATGGTAATCACTATTGTTCTGATTGACCAAATATATTCCACGATTTCATGGTCTTTGGCACTGAAGCTCAAGATACTGTGGATATTAAGAATTATATACTTTAATAAGCGATTTTCCTCCTAAATCTAAACACTAAACATGTTAATTTCAAGACTACAGAGATTATTATTTAGGACTAAGTCAAAACTTAGCTATGTTAGCTCTGAACAAATAACCTGGTCAAAATATCAAAGGAAACACTGAGACATTTTCTCAACAAAGGATTAGACCTAAGGTTACTAACAAGAGTTCTTTTACAAAAAATTAACAGGTAAGAATAGATGTAGATACTAACACACTTTTTATTACATAGGACTTAATTAATTTGCTTTGTCGTTAGTTAGTGACTGACAAGGTCCTGCAACCTACAACGTGAATATATTGCTGCCATTGCCAAGCACAGGCAGGCCTTCTGCATGCTAGTCCAGTCAAGTATTTTTAGCTCAGCTCTCCTGTTTTTCGGTTTAATGGATGTAGATGGAGCACCAGTGTTTTTTGAAAAATTTCCCAGATGAGTCTAAAGTCCAGTCTGGGCTGAACAACACTGATTTAGATAAAGAAAATCTAATACGTTAATTATCATTTTTCTCACAAAACGCATCACTTGTCAGTAGTCCTAAGTACTACTTTTGCAGGAGAAAAAACATTGTTGCAAATAGGCAGCCGTTGAGTGGCTGGAGACAAAATAAAGCAGCTGTATTTTAAGAGAAGAGGCAAAGTCTTTAATGTGTAAACAAGGAAATTATATTATTATCTCACTGTGTCCTCTTGAGATTCGGTAACACACACACACATATCTCACTCAACTAATTGTATGATTATACAACAATCCACCACGTGTTAAAAGTTTCTCTTAATTTCTCTTCCATGTAGACACCCTAAAGGGATAGAATGAGACTTTGGGCCTCCGTTTTCCAGTGTTCACTGAGGGTCTACATTACCCGGTTCCTTTGTCTAGGAAGTCTTCTCCAACCCCAGCTGTGAATTCGATGTGCTTGTTCTCTGTTTGCCTAGTGTTCTCCAATTCCTAATTGCATCAAGGAATAGACTGAATGAAGACACTGAACAAAATGAGATGTATTTCCCATTGGCTTGTGGGCCACAGGAAAAAGCGTTCATGTGTGGTGGGATCTCTCTTGCTTTCCCAGAGCTCATCTCAGTGTTGCTTAATTGCAGATACTTCTTTAGTATAGTATAGTACATTTGCTGAGTGTGTGAATACATAAATAAGCTATTCCCACTCACACTTTTTCAAAAAATAAATAAATAAATAAATAAATATACATATATATACATATATGTATATATACATATATGTATATATACATATACATATATCTTAATACATCTAGAGTCTTTGCCCAAGAATCTAACAATTTTCTACTACAAAACTTTTCCATAGTCTCCTGAGAGAGGCTGACAAAAATATTGTGGCCAACAGACCCATAATTCACCAGAACAAAAAGATGGATTTTCTCTCCTCAAGTGAGAATACCTTGGAATTCATCTGAGAAGGTAGAGGCAAGGTGGAGCAGGCTCAGCCTGTTTCCACATTGGGAATGAATTCATCAGCGGGCGATGGGGTGGGGCAAGCAATAAGCATCTTGTTTATTTTGGACATTTTCACAGTTGTACTCTCCCTGATAAAGAAAAACTGCAAAAGTTTCAGTGCTACAGTTTGATGCATCTATGTGTTCACAGGGTCATCGCGTTACAGTCATTATGGCAGGAGGCAAACTTCCCTCCCTGGTCTATTATAACTGGCCGTAATGTACCATAGAGGCACAAGATGTTCTCTTCTTGACTGAGCCTGGAGAGTATCTATTTCACAGTGTATTCCCCTTAAAGGGAGAGCCTACAAATGGCAATAGACGAGGCACTTATCTGTACATAAGCATCGGAGACGGAATGGGAGTAAATGATGCACTTCATGGAGTTGCATTATTTCTTCAGTACAATTTGTTACACTGAAAAAAAAAAGTAATTTGGTAAATGGACTCTAGTGGCTAGAAAGAGTTAATGTACTTCTTCCTACTAGAAACATTGAGCCATTTATATATAGACAATCCCCTCTCTTCCGAATTACATCAATGCTGCATCAGACATCTTAAAATGGATCTTCACAGACACCAGGGATTGAGGAAGGATTTTTTTCACTGTCACTAGTAACTACAAAATGAGTTTGTAATTTTTTTTTTCTTCTTTATTTTTCCCCTGTGGCATCACACTGAGGAGATGGTTTGAGAGACTTGCTTTCTTACATTTGGAATCACTCTTATGGGGAGATTACCTCCTTGGTGCTCTTAGTTCATCCACTCCCTTGAGGGTTTAGCAAATATTTTCTATTATTAAAAAAAAAACACAAAAAAAACCAACAACCAAAAATGGGCTGATCTGTCCTTTAAATAGTTTGATAGATTTCCTTGAGCCGGCCGAGTGGCATGTTGGTTAAGAGCTGACTTGGGACATCAGAGGACCCCGGTTCGGATCCCACATATGCGGGCCAGTGACACTGCCCTCTACAGCTTAGATGCTGAACAACAGCTCAACCTGGAGTTGGGCTACCCTGTGTAGCCAGCAGCCATCGTGAGCAGCCAGCAGCCGCCGTGAGTGACCGTCCAGAAGCTGGCGACTGATCTGCCTCGCCCGGGAAGAGCGCAATGATGGTGCCAACTTGGGCCAGTGAAGCAATGTC
>NW_017731565.1:2053140-2060308 GCF_001890085.2 Hipposideros armiger | reverse complement strand
CTCTCTCTCTCTCTCTCTCTCTCTCTCTCTCTCTCTCTCTCTCTCTCTCTCTCTCTCTCTTCTACCTACTATCAATTCTATTCCATACCTTAATATCTGTTTCTGGATAGTTTAAACATAATTTTGCTTACGTTGTCCTTTTAAAAATTATATCAGCTTTCTCTTTTAGTCATAATTTAAATGACTATTAAATGCACCACAAACTTTTTAAATTAGAATTTCTCCCACAAATTTATCATGCATTATAAGATTCTGAGGAATACAATTTTGTGTTTTTTGCATTATTTCCAAAATACCTTTTTTCAGGGCAACCTCTGTTGGATTCCTTGATTTTTACAACATGTAAATGCCTTCATGTTTCAATAGTAAATATTTCTCAAACATTAATCATTCATTTGCTTGTTTTTCAAATTCTAGGGAATGATTTCACAAATAATTTTCTTTAGCTGAGCACGAATGTGAGATGCATTTTTTTCCCCCCCCCGCTGAACAAGTTTCAACCCTGCAAAGGAAATTTTATCTAGAAGAAAAACATTTCCTGCTCTATTTTCTCTACATGCCCTGGAGGTATATTTCAACATTCACAAAATACCTGACTATCCTTATTTTTCTTTATGTCTATCCACACAGTATCTGCTGTGTCAGCTAAAACACTCAGTTTTCTTCTTGCTGGCTAGCAAATCTTTGCAATATTGAAGCCTCCCCCTCCTTATTTGGTTTCTAGTTTCAGTAAACCTTATCTTAGCATTTTAAACCCTCAATCATTTCCCTGACTCAACCATATCACTACTATTTCAATAATATCATGCCTACCCCTGATACTCATACTCATACTTATCATCGATAAGGCTTTAATGTAATAAATCCTTGATATAATATCATACTTATCCATGCTATAAGATATAATCAAAAATGAAAGCAGAAACTTAAGACACAGAGTAAAATATATTACTTGCCAATTTTCCACAGTAACTTTTCATCATTACTCCAAAATTACTTTTTAATGCAAAGAGTAGTTTCAATCACATTGAGGCCCACATGATTCAGATACTATCATAATCACAATTAGATTACATTACTGCAATCAGGAATGGAGATCATTAAGAGAAAGAATATAAATTGCTTTAGCTTTACAAGTACTGAGCTAGCAAAATTATAATTAATCTCCATTTATAATCTTTTCTTTCATAGAACTGCAAAGCATGCTACTTTTTTTAGGCCATCAATACAAATTAGAACTAAGTAATAAAGCCCTAACTACTACTACTATTCTGCTCACAATTGAAGAAACTTTCACATTATGTATAGAAGGCTTTTGATGCAAACGGATTCCTTAGAGTAGAATGTTTCAGTGCAATAAGCCCAACTATTGCAAGGTGCTGTTGAAAAAAAAAAAGAAAGAAAGCCACAGAAACTTTCTTTTTAGAGTAATCAGTTTGTGCATTTCATTCCTTAAATGAGATGATGCTACGCAT
Organism: Hipposideros armiger; assembly: GCF_001890085.2. Classification (NCBI taxonomy): domain Eukaryota; kingdom Metazoa; phylum Chordata; class Mammalia; order Chiroptera; family Hipposideridae; genus Hipposideros; species Hipposideros armiger. Next base: position 2,058,833 of record NW_017731565.1, on the reverse strand, counting down.
GTGAGATGAAGAAATAATGACTTAGCAGTCACAGTGAATGTATCACTCTGTACACCCCAAATTTTAAATATGGTCGTTTAGAAGTACAGGAAATAATATGAATGTGAATAAATAATTGAATTCAAGATATTGAGACCTTCACACTATAATCAATTCTAATTATTTTAATTGGTTCATATTTTTTCAATAGGTTAGTTATATGATAACTTGATATTTCAAATCCCTTCATAGTCCTATATATACCCCTTAGTTATTAGTCCTTAAAACTCACCTCAAATTATAACAGAGTATGTTAGTAAGTAAAAATAATAATAAAAATAGACTAATGTATAGGTTCACAAAACTTTTCTTACAATTCCGAAATCAAAATGGTTTTAAAAATCAGAAGAATTTTTGGAATTTACTTGGTGGTAAGTTGTCTCCACAAGCAGCCAACTTGACATGAAGTTATTTGGTATCAAAATGTCACCTGAACTGATGGATTATTCATGGTCTTTAATTATGTTATTTTGTATGAATATTTTTACAAGATAATACTCCAGACCCTGCTGGAGAATTAAATAACATATGGTATATATTATATATACAAAATTACCTTTTTAAAACGGGGAAAATTGTTTTCCAAGAGACATCTTGCACCAAGAGTTTTAGATAAGGAATTATGGACTCAGTAGCTGCATACAGGTGACTCATAATAACTGCATCAAAACTGTCAGTAACAGTTGTCTCCTTAGCCTGTTGCCTCTCTCTGCCTAGATCCTTCCTTTTGGTGTATTCCTGCTCTCAGGTTCCCAGGGAATGAGCTTTTTACCCATCTTGCTGTGACATGATTTTGATCCACTTGGCCCTTGAGGCAGCTGTTAGGGATTTGGGTAACTGGAGCCCAAGCACCACCAGCTTTGAATCTATACATCCAGTTACCCAAGTAACCAATGGTTCCGGTGAGCTGCACAGTTATTATTCTATTTCTATGTGTGCCATGACTTAGAAAATGTTTTGAAGCATTGTTTTGGTTATCCAGTTTCTTCACACCATTTCCCACACTCATATACCAGGTACGGACTGTTTATGACAATGCCTGACATAATAGGCAATGGATATTTGCTGCATGTTGAATGTATAAAACATTATCATTCTTATGAAAATGTTTGCATTTCTAATATGTGTATAAAGCTCTAATTTTAGGAAAGCAAAGCATCAGAGATCAGGCTATGAATGGTTTATGAGAAATGCTAAGTCATTCCAGTGTTGGCTGATATATTTCTAAGACTGATTCTAAAGACATGGCCCATTTAAGTTCAGGAAAGAAAAATAGGCCGATATCCTGTTTATTTGTAACAAAATCCTCTAGTAATGGTGAAAAAATTATGGCAGCATAGATTTTTAAAGTTATACATTATAAAATACCTTTACAGTTGATGAACCTCTTAAATTACTGAAATTTGTAGTGATCCTTTGCAAAAGCAAGAATGGGGGAAAATATAAGAGAAATACTTCGCCATCTCATTTTCACTATAATAACAGAATGTAAAGTTTTATTTATGGATAACTGTTTTAGTTTAAATTGTTAAAAGGATATATTAGATGGTTTTATACTGAATCAAATTTAATTAAAAATGTGGACACTGCTGCCCAAATTGTATTTTTACAATATATGTGATGTAGCAATAATTTAAAGAACAAAATAATAACTGTACTTATAGGCAATGAAATTAACTTTTAGTGGTAATAAACTCATGCTTTGCGGCTGTAATATTCTCTGTCTCTATGCTAGGAAATTTTAGGAAAATTTGACAAGCTTTGAAGAACTTTTTCTTGTCATGAGGTACAGTATGCTGAAGTGAGTCAAAAAGAGAATCAAGAAAGAAAAGGAAGGATGTGTAACAAATTTGATCTCATATCAATAATTATTGGAGAAATTATAAGTATTTTCTAAAATACCTTATAACTGAGATAATAAAGCATCAAACAAATCATAGTTTCTAAAAAGCAAATTATCTGTGTTATGGACTATAATTTTAAAAAATTTTGAGTGTAACACATCTGTAGTACATTTTTCACTTCTATCACTAGATACGTGGGATATAAAACTGAAAACAACAAAGGAACAATACAAACAAATAAAGACACAAAAAGACACAGACACAGACAATAGTTTAGAGGTTTCCATAGGGTAAGATGGTGGGGGATGGTAGTACTGAATGATGGGGGTCAATTGTATGGTGATGGAAGGAGAACTGACTCTGGGTGGTGAACACACAATGTGATATATAGATGATGTATTATAGAGTTGTACACTTGAAACTTATGTCATTTTACTAACCATTGTCACCTTAACAAATTTAATTTTTTAAAAAAGAAAGATTTGCTGGGAGTAGTACATATCTACCTGTCAAAATATAGTTTTATTGCTAATTACTTACAAAATATTGTTAATTTTAGACATCTGAGTGAATTTCTTAATGGTCCAGAGGAAACTCTGTATTTTTCTTAGGTTATTAAATCAGTTTGGATGCATTTTTTTCTAGAAAAAAAAAAGAAAATACATTGTGTTTGACATTAAGGAGACACAAAATAGACATTAAAATATGTTTCAGAATACTATAGATAAATGAGAGAATGCTATTAGAGTTGAGGATGTAGTTTTCTTCTGACTGTACACATTAGAGACTCTGTGTGTGTGTGTGTGTGTGTGTGTGTGTGTGTGTGTGATGGTTTTTGAAGTCTGAATTTCTTAGACAAATATTTAAACTTCCCTAATACTTAGTCTCAATCTGCATTTATATTCATATAGCATAAGTTCTAACTAAATTAGTTTTCTTGCCAAGTATGCTTGGAGGAAAGCATAAAGACCAACTGTGTTAGGGAATGAATAGTATTTGTCTTAGGGAACATTATTTAGAGAAAATTCATTTGCTAGCCATACATAGAATGAATTGGATGGTGAATGATTGAAGAGAGAGAAACAAAGTTTAAGAGTAGAGGCAAGAAAAATAAAGACCTGAAGTGGAAAAAGAAAGGACATGACAGGGCATCAATATTTTGAAGAAAGTATTCATACAACCCAGGGATAAAGGAGAGGAGCAAGCTGGAAAAAGAACAGCAAAATCCTGTATTGTTTTGAATCTCTGAACAGTTAGAAATATAATTTCATTAAAGAATTAGGAAAGTGGTCATAGAATCTTTCCTTGAAGTATAGGAGAATAACAGTGTTTTATTATATTTTCTCTTTTTCTTTAAGCTTTCCTTTTGTACTTTATATAACACAAAATAAAAACAAATAAAAAAGTGAAATAAGAAAAAGACCCCAGAAACTGATCAAAATTCTGTTATACTCCTACTAGGTATAATTAAATATGGAACAGAGTGGTTGTCAATATTGGGACAGTGCATAGCTCCTGAGATTTTTATCAAGAAAATCTATCTCTCCTAATGGAAGCGGTACAGTGCAGGTCTATTTCAATAACTTTTTCTTTATAGAGCCATGAGAACCAGAAACTTCACTAGTCACTATAGAGATTCAGGTTGACAACACCAGATGTTAGCAGAGAAGTTGCTGAGGGAGAAATCATGCTAATGTGCCATTTCTATGGTTTTTGAACGATACTTAGGAAGTATGAGGTTGCTGAGAGACATGGAAGATGGTGCAGAGGGTTGTGTGTGTGATAATTAGAACCAGTGACTTAAATAACATTTCTATGTATCCTATCCATATCTTGAGGCCAAAAATTGAAGGGAAATACACAACAAATACAAAGGAATAATCTTCATGAGTAATACAAAAAAACTCCCATCCACACCTCACCTGTACTAGTCATTAGCCTTGTTGTCCAAATAATGCTGTCATATGATATTATAGAATTGTTCTCTTCAACTCTTTGTAGTAATTTGGAGCTATGTGACCTCTTTTGGTCAATCAGCTGTGAACCTTGGCCTTGAACGATAATGTAATTACCCCAGAGATTGCTTGTGGAGATCTTTTTCTCTGCAAAAGTGCCAGGAAATACTCTAGATAGTAGCTGATTCATCTATTTTGATCCTAGAGTGAGAATAGCAAAAATATAAAACTGAGCTCCAGCTGAGCTGCAAGTGTTACATACCTTGAAATTAAGAACTCTGTTGTATAATTTGGGCATTTTTACTCTTTTTCCTGGCATACCACATACTACTACAAATTCAAATGTGAGGAATAGTAACAGAAAAGTAAGTATAGTGATAAGAAAAAGAGAAAGGGAAGAAAAGCAAGAAAGGCAAATGAATGACACATTTTATAAAAGGAAAAACCCAAGGAAACTGAAGAAATAATTCCCAATTCTACATACATTTAAAGGAAGTAGGCATAATATGCTTTCTCTAAAATAAACTGTGTAAAAGAGCAAACAATACATAAATTTAGACAGATATTATAAGTTAACAGGAGATCAAAATAGAAGAAGATAATAAAAATAGTTTATAAATAAGAAAACATACAAAACAGTCAAGCGAATCAGGAATATTTAAAAGCAGGAGTTGATAAACATCTTTTGTAAAGGGCCCAAAAATGTCAAATTTTTTAAAATTTAGCCATTAAAGAGGATATATAACATTACTACATTATGGTATTAATTTGTATTTTCCTGTTCAATGACTATATGAAGCCTCATTTCATAGTTTCATTACACTTTTATATACTACTTTTGTGAATTTTATTATATATATGTATATAATGTATATTACATATAATATTATATAGTATTTATTCCTCGTATGTGACTGGCCTCATTTTTTAATTTTAAACAGTGCATCAAAGAGTAATTTTTAAATTAATGATGTCCAGTGTATTCATTTTTTTTCTTTTAAGTGTTGTTATTTTGTGTTCTATTTAAGAAACCTTGATCTACTCCAACTGCTCATAGTCGTCTATGTTTTCTTCTAAAGATTTTATAGTTTTAGCTTTTATTTTAAATCTATGATTCATATTCACTTATTATTTTCAGTTTTTAAAACTTTATGTTTTAGAGTAGTTTTAAGTTCATAGCAAAATTGAGCAGAAAGTAGAGAGAGTTCCCACATACTCCCTGCCTCCACATATGCACAGCCCCCCCACTATCCAAATCCACACCAGAGTGGTAGTTTTGTTAGAATCAATGAACCTACATTGACACATCATTATCACACTCAATATCCATAGTTTATTTTAGAGTTTACTTTGGGTACATTCTATGGGTTTTAACAAATGTATATGACATACATCAGCCCTTATATTATCATACAGAGTATTTTCACTTACCTAAAAATTTCTGTTCATCCCTCCCTCTCTTCTAACCCCTGACAAACACTGACCTTTTCACTGGGTCCATAGCTTTACCTTCAACAGAACGTGATATAATTGGAATTATGCAGTGTGTAGCTTGTTTAGATTGACAGCTTTCACCTAGTAATATGCATTTAAATATCCTCCATGCCTTTCATGGTTTGGTAGTTCATTTCTTTTTCACACTGAATATACCACAGTTTATTTATCCATTCATCAGTAAGACAATTATGTCCTACTATTGTACTAAGTACAAAATCATATCTTTCAGTAGAAGCACATCTTAGTTGTTTCTAGATTTTGACAATTATGAATAAACCTGCCATAAACATTCATGTGCAGGCATCCATGTGGCCATATGTTTTTATTTTTATTTTTTATTTTATTTTTTTTTTTTTTT
>NW_017731565.1:2042382-2051120 GCF_001890085.2 Hipposideros armiger | reverse complement strand
TTTTTTCACAACAAAAGAAACCATCAATAAAACAAAAAGGAAGCCTACTGAATGGGAGAAGATATTTGATAATGATATATCATATGTTTTTAAATTATTTGGGTAAATACCAAGGAGTACAATTGCTGGGTCATGTGATAATTTTTTTTTTTTTTAGTTATTTGGGTGACAATTGTTAGTAACGTTATGTAGGTTTTCAATCCCTCTCTTAAGTAACTACCCCAAAAATCTGAAAACATTTATCCCATTTATCCGTAAAGATGTGTGTGCTCTGATATTCATTGCAGCATTATTCATGGTGGCCAAGACTTGGAGACAGTCAGTGTCCTTTGGTAGTTGATTGGGTAATTCTTATTTTTTGAACAACTTTATGGTAGTATGATCTAAATATACAATATGGGGTTTGCCCTACATAACATTTGTCCATTGAGGTATATATTTCAGTGAATTTTAGTAAATTTATAAGGTTGTGAAATCATTACCACAGTCAACTTTTAGAACATTTTCACTGTGGCAAAATTGTCTCCTTCTAACCCCCAACTCCAGGCTTTATCAATACTAATTTGCCTTTTCTAAACATGTTATACAAACTACGCCATTCAATATGTGCTTTTTATGTCTGACTTCTTTCATGGTATATTGTTTCTAAAGTTCATCCATGTTCGAGGGTGTTTCTAACTCATTCCTTTTCACTGCTACTATTCCATTGTATGGATATACCACATTTTGTTTTTCTATTTAGCAGTTTATAGACATTTAAATTGTTTTATATTGAGGCTATTATGAATAATGTTTCTATAAATATCACATACTAGTCTTGTAAAAAAATGTTTTCAATTCTTTTGAGTCATTTTTAATTATTTTTTGTGTATGGTTTGAGGTGTTGTGGTTTATTCTCCTCCCTATAGATATCAGTTGTTTCAGCATCATTTGTGTACAAACTTTCTTTTCCAAATTGAATTAACATTTTGTCACTATTGATGACACATATTTTGATCTAGTTCTGGACTCCCTATTTTGTTCCGTTGATAAACAGGTCTACCAGGGGTCGGCAAACTGTGGCTCCCAAGCCACATGCAGCTCTTTGGGTATGTTCCATCTCAAAAGTGTGCTGACCCCTGGAAGAGCCAATCCTGTCCCTTATAAACTTTAAAAATTATTTGAGAGCCATAAATATATTTTTACGTAATCATCATTATGTGAATAATATCCTTTAAAAATTTTATAAATGAAACTATGATAGTTTTATTTTCATTTTCAATTTTACTTCAGAGCCACATGTGCGTACTCAAAGAGCCGCATGTGGCTCACGAGCTGCAGTTTGCTGACCCCTGGCGGCTCTTCTGTCTCAAAAGTTTGCCAACCCCTGGTCTTCACAATGTCAATGACATAGTTTATTAATCACCATAATTTTATGTTACATCTTGATGTTAGGTCTATAAGTACTTCCAGGGTACTCATCTTTTGTAAAATAATTTTGGCTACTCTACATTAATTGCATTTTGTAATAATATATTAATTATATTAATATATAATGTAATCCAAGCTTCTACATTTCTACTGAAAAAAAAGTCTTCTGAGACTCATATTGGAATTAGGTTAAATATACAGATCAATTTGGGGGAAATTAGCTTCTTAACATATTAGTCTTTCCAGTCCTCAGGCATAGTACATCTCTCAATTATTTAATTTCTCCCAACAGTGTTTTATAGTTTTCACTGTATAAATCTTACACATATTTTTGTTTAATTTACTCTTATCCTTAACTCTTTTGGGTTATACATGCTATTTTAATGGCATTTTTATTTCAATGTTTTTTATTTGGGAATATTGACTTTTCATTTTTGCCTTTGGTACATCCAATTATTAGTTCTAATGGATATTCTGTAGACTCCTTAGAATTTTATATGCAAATAATTTTGTCTTAAGTGAACAAAGTCAATTTTGTATATTATTTTCCAGTCTGATTTTAATTTCTTTGTCTTGCCTTACTGCAAAGGCCAGAAACTACAGTGTAATGTTTAACAGAAATGCTGATCCAGAAAATAAAATTCAGAATTTTACCATTAAGTATGATGTAAGCACTGTGTTTTGTAGAGCTTAATAAAAATTTGCAGTTCCCTTCTAGTCCTATTTTGCTGAGTATTTATATTATAAATGAGTATTAAATTTTATTAAATTATTTGTATATATTGAGATGGTAACTTTTTTCTGTTTTATTCTGCTAATGTATTAAATTACATTTTTTATTGTTATAATTAACTTATTAGTTTAGAATAGATTTAGATTTACAGAAAATCTATAAAGATAGATAGTTTGGGCAATGCTTGTCTTATTGGGATATTAGTTATAATTAGGTGTCATTATTTCTCTTTTTTCTGTTTTCAAAAAAATCATTTATGAGATCATTATAATGATGTCTTCTTTAAATATTTGATTAATTATAGTAGTGAAGCTATCTGGGTCTGAAGTTTTCAGAAAATATTTCAATTACATACTTAGTTTCTTTTTTTTTTTTTCATGTGGGAGTCAAACCAAGCAACCTTGCTGTTAAGAGCACACGCTTTATCCACTGAGAAATCTGGGCGGCAGCTCAGCTCAAGCAAGTCTTAGTTGCGGATGGGCATAGCGCACCATCAAACAGGCCATCTTGTCATTCATTAAGAGCACGTGCTCTCACCAGCTGAGCCATCCTGTTACCTGTTGGCAGCTCAGCGGCAGCTCAGCTTGGACGAAGCTAATTGGCCTATGTGGGAATTGAACCAGCGACCCTGTTGCTCAGAGATCTTGCTCTTAAGCAAACTCTTAACCAACTGAGCCACTCATCCAGCCCCATTCTGTTTCTTTATTTGCTAAAAGGCAAATGACTTCTTTTTTTTTCTTTTTTTTACTTTTACTGCTCTTTGTATCTGTTTTTTTCATTTGGTTCTTTAAAAAAAATCTATCCATTTTTTTTCATTGTTAGTTTCAGGTGTACAGAACAATGCAATAGCTATCCTTTTCACGCGTCATACATAAACAACCCCTCTCCCCCATCTATTGCCTTCTCACCCCCGATATCATACTTATCTATTACAATTCCATTGACTCCATTCCCACACTCTACTCCACGTCCCGTGACTATATGTATATATAATTATATTGGACATACAATATTAATCAACATCAGTTCAGAAATACAGTGTGGTGGTCAGGCCTCTACACCGACTATGAGTGGACTCCCTAACAAGACATGAGCCCATCTGGCCCCCTAAAAAATATTTACAACATTATTGATTATATTCCCCAGACTGTCTTGTCTATCCCTGAGGCCATATTGATAAACCTCCAGTTAAAATAATAAAGATTAAAAAAAGTAGAAAAAGAAAGTAGATTAAAATCTCCAATATTGGAAGAAAAAAGGAGCACATCACTACAGTTCTTACAGATATTTAAAAGGCATTACGGGAAAATTATTAAACAAATTTATGTCAATGTATCTAATAACTTTTTAAAAATGGATAAAAATGGATAACAACAATACCCGTAATGCCTTTTAAATATCTGTAAGAACTGTAGTGACGTGCTCCTTTTGTCTTCCGATATTGGAGATTTTGATCTACTTTATTTTTCCACTTTTTTAATCTTTATTGTTTTAACTGGAGGTTTATCAATGTTATTGATGTATTTTGAAAGCATTTTTAATCAACCTTTGGCTTTATTTATTTCTCTCTATTGTTTTATCAATTTATATTCCATTGATCTTCTGCTAATTATTACTTTCTTCCTTTTACTCAACTGGGGCTTAATTTGCTCTTATTTTACTATATTCTTAAGTGGAAGCTTAGATAATTGATTTTGTAATTTTTCTTTCCTTCAATAAACATTTGAAATTATTAATTTTTCTATAAGCACTGCCTTAGCTGCAAACCACTAATTTTGGTATTTTGTATCATAATTTTCATTTATATCAATATGTTTTCTGATTTATCTGTAATTTTTCTTGTCCCTTATATTATTAAGAAACTTATTTTTAATTTCCAAATATTTGGTATTTTTCAGATATGTTTCTGATATTGATTTTTGTTTGTTTTTAGAGAACATTCTCTGCATTATTTAAATATTTATAAATTTATGAAAACATTTTTATGATCCAGCAAATAGTGTATTTTAGCGAATATTTCAGGTACACTAGAAAATAATTTCTATTCTGAAATTGATGGATGTGATATTTCATAAATGCTAATAGATCAGATAGGTTGAGCATGTTGCTTATATCTTCTATATTCTTATCAATTTTCCGTTTTCTTGCTTACTTCTAGATTATCCTTTACCCAAAGGATAGTTTGCCTTACTGCTTTGTAAAATTTTTCTCAGGTATCTATTCAATAGTCCATCATTCAACAACATCTCTGTATTCTAGCTGGTAAGAACTTGAAAGTTTCCTGGCCTTTTTGAGCTCAGAGAATTGTGTGGCTTACAGCTACCAGACAAGTGTATTTCCTCAAAAGTTTGCATTTGCACAGCCTTATAGAGTGTTATCCTATGCGTACAAGCATTCACCTTCAGCCAATGACACAAAGGGACAACTATACATTTAAAATTTTGGAGCTATACTCTGCATAGCTTTCTCTACTCCAGCATTGGGATCTGAAAATTATTTACACACAGGTTCTCCAAGCTCCAAATTATTCTCTTTTATCTCAGCTAGAATGATGGGCTCTGGTAAGTTATTCCTACCCAGTGCTGCAGTTAAAATTGGTTCCGTTCAGAAAGACACTGCAACTAAAATGTTTCCATCATTTTCTTCCCTTTCTCTTAGTGATCATGGTCCTGTGGTACTTGTGATTCAATGTCTAAAAATGTTGTTTTTAATATTTTGCTCAGCTTTTTAATGGTGTGCTAACATGGTAATTTGATCTTGTTACTCTCATGTATCTGGAAGAAGTTCTGTAACTACTCATTCAACATCCATCTTTCATGCTAAAAACATGCAGCTTATACCCTCATGCATTCAGTTATCTTCTTCACTTCAGTATCTCTACCGAACAATTTTTGGGATTCAGTTGATTTTGTAATTAATTGTTGAATTATGTAGAAAACAATTCTAAACTAGCTAAGGAAAATGCAAACAAGGGTACTGATATTAGATGTTCTCTTGAATATTTTCCATAATTTTACTAAAATAGACAAAAAATTAATGTGCTAAGTATGGTGGTGATGAATGCAGAAATTTTTATTTAGTTAAGATTTTAAATACATAATATGTGGTTTGAGGCAGCCTGTTTTTCATGGTTGGGCATTAGTATTATACATACATTAGAAGATATAAAAGCAGAGATTTCGGAGCAATGTATTTGTATCATTAAAATAACTGAACAGAGTCATTCTAGGGCACATACAAAGACCAGGGAAAAGGATAATGTATCGTTATATAATAAACTGCAGTTATTCAGTCAAGAGTGCACAAGTCTATTTCTTTGATTTTTCTTTTCTTTTCATTTCAATTGCAGTATTAATTTAGGGAAAACATTAGAATTGGTATAGTTAACTAAAAGTCACTGGCATTTTGAAGGGACACTGAGATCTGAGAAATTATCCAATCACTATTGTTTTAAAGGTCTGAGTAAAGCCTCTACTTTAAGAAGCTCCTCATTTTATAGGGCACATGAAAGACGAGGCCCTGGGAAGCCAGAGACAGTTGAGCACATAGACAAACATGCTTCAAAAAAGTAAGTAGAAGATGAACAAAATTAAGATTGATAACCTAAGTACAGCTCTACTAGCCACAACTCTGTTGCATTGGTCTTTTCCCCATCATAAAGAGTGTTTTCTAAATATAAAGTGTTGTGATTAAGGAGATCATATATTGTTCTTTGCATCATTAATTGATTTATTGATAGTAGAATCAACTTTTCTGCCCCCAGTGTTATACACTATTAATTTTGATAAAAAACAACAACCTTGAAATGTTAATAATAATACATTATATATTTTTTGAATTTTTATGTTTGATGATTTAATAAAATGATGAATAGGTTTAGAAGTATCTAATAGTATCTAAATAGCTGGGAGTTACTTTGGACACTGAGTACAGATTTTAATTTGCTCATTTTCCCCAGTTGAATCTATGCCTATAATGACCCTTAAATTGTTTAAATTATGGTTTTATTTTTGTACATGTTCTATAGACTATACTATAATTATGTACTTATTATTAAAATATGACCATTACACCAATTTAGGTTTATATAAACTCTAAAGTCCTCAAGACAGCAGTTCTATCTTAATGTTTGTTTCTTGGACAATTAGCATTGTGACTAACAGAAAATTTGTTTTAAATGAGTGTTTGTTGGATTAATGAATGTAACTATGAATTAATTAATAAACAAATTAATTAATATATTTTATTGAGCATTTTCAATGGGCCACACATTTAATTAAATTCAACAAACATTCATTAAGAATGTTATGCTATAGACACTGTGTAAGATAGTGTGGTAGACAACATTCTGGTAACCAAAATAAGCTAAATAATTCCAAGATCTGTATTTAAATAAAGGAGGCACATTTTATACAATAACCCAAATGCATTCCTGCTAGATTAAAGAAATATAGAAACAATAATCCAAAGGGAAATGAAAATTAATGAATTCTTACCAATTTTTTTGTCAAAATCTCTTAAGCTTAAACAAAATATAATTTGCTTTTAAAAACTAAACATTGTTTTTAAAAAATGTACATGTAGCTATTTGGGGTATTTTGAGGTTCCATACAAATCTGATGATTTTTTGTTCTATTTCCTTAAAAAAAATTCCATTGGTATTTTGATGGAGATTGCATTAAATCTGTATATTGCTTTGGGTAACATGGTCATTTTAACTTTGCTGATTCTTCCAATCCATGAACTTGGGATATCTTTCCATTTCTTTAATTTCTTCTAAGAATATCTTATAGTTTTCAAAGTGTAGGTCATTCACATCCTGTGTTAAGTTTATCCCCAGGTATTTTATTTTTTAGCTGCAACTGCAAAATAATTTTTTTTATTTCTTTTTCTGAAATTTTATTGTTAGTATATAGGAATACAATAGAATTTTATACAGTGCCCCTTGATAGATAATTGGTTAAAGAAGATGTGGTACATATATATAATGGAATATTACTAGGCCATAAGAAAAAATGAAATGCTGCTATTTGCAACAACATGGATAGATCTTGAGGTTATCATGCTAAGCAAAATAAGTCAGACAGAAAAAGTCAAGAACCATATGAGTTCACTCTTATGTGGAATATAAAACAGAAAGCAACAAATGAACAAGACAAACAAAAAAAGAAACAAAAACTCATAGACACAGACAACAGTTTAGTGATTACCACAGGGTTGTGGGGAGAGAGAATGATAGAAGAAAAAGGGGGTCAAATGTGTTGTGATGGAAAGAGAACTGACTCTGGATGGTAAATACACAATGCAATATATAGATAACATAGTATAGAAATGTACAATTAATACCTATATAGTTTAAATACCCAATATCTCCCCAATAAATCTAATAAAAATTTTAAAAATGTACATTTAAAAAAATAAACAAAAGACTAAGGCAAATTTATAGAAAGTATAATAAAGTTCTAAGGCCATTGATAATTAATTAGGGCATACAGATTGATGTGAAATACACTAAAAGTGTAAGGCCACAATTTCAAATAGCATGAATATGAAATTAAAGTATAATTGTAACCAATAAATAAACATGTGGGAAATTTTTCACCTAAAATTAAATTTGTAAATTAAAACAATAACATTTTTAACACTAGAAAAATGTTGGAAAAAATCACTCTTAAATGCCCAATGTTGCAAAATTATGAAAAAAATATCTGAAACATTTATAATATCATTGGTATTATAATTATTATGCTTTACAAAGAAATTTTGCATTGAGCAAAAGAAAGGCATATATTATAAGATTCTCAGTCGAGCCCTAGCTGAGCAGCCGCTGAGCTGCCAACAGGTAGCAGGATGGCTCAGCTAAAAAAAAAAAAAAAAAAAAAAAAGATTCTCTAACACTACTTGTGGGGTTTTATTAGAATATTAATTATACTTTATAATTTATTATAAAATATTATTTACAATGATTTATAATTATAATAAATTTAAAAAGCCAGTGTGATTGAGAAGATTAGAATGATTAAAGAATTCATGTTACACCCACATAAGGAACTACTTTGTGGCTCATATATCAGTATTAAGAACTTGAGCTTAAGCAATAGATTCTCTTCATTTGAGTCACAACATAAAACATAAGTACCAATCAACCTGATTGTATATATTTTTTTGAAAATTTATGTACCTTAATTTATTCATTTGTAAAATTTATGTTACATAGAACTTTATATATTTCTATATTATAATTCAAGTATACATATAATTGTACATATATTTGCCAACATACTTGTGCAAATTCATAGATTTCAAGACAGAATCTATCTGAATTAACTCCCATAATATTTTGATCCACAAACATCTTTTATGGTTTTACTCTATGCCAGATGCTCAGAATTCAAAGATGAATAAGAGACTGTCCTTTTCCTAAGGTAAAGATTACTTGACAGCCTGCATTCAATGAAGAGGCACATTTCCATCAAAAGAATTGAGAGAAGGAGAGAGGGAGGGGGTCAATTTAATCTGACATGTTACTACCTTTCTATCAATATAGAGGATTTCCCCTCTTCAACCTATATATATATATATATATATATATATA
>NW_017731565.1:1997018-2042351 GCF_001890085.2 Hipposideros armiger | reverse complement strand
TTTATATATATATATATATATATATATATATATATATATATATATATATATATATATATATAAAAAACTTAATTTTCAAACCCTGTTAAAAAGAATATCTATTGTTAATTAGTTTAGAAGTTATGGTAGATTATCCACTGAAAGATTAATTACATGCTTTCCAGTGAAGTATTATAAACCATAAGTTTAAAGTTGGACCAGATGCATTTCAGCCCTGAAAACTCATTAACCATCTGACCATGTTGCACATATGGTAACAAAGTGAAGAATGTATCCAGTCAAACACACATAAACACTTCTTCATCATCATAGGACAACTGCCTCTTAAACTATGCCAGTAATCTTTCTATTTTTCATACCTACAAATATCTACTTCAGGAACAGAGAAGCTAGCAAAAGAAAGGTTTCGGATGGAGAATTTGTAAACCACACAAAGTATGTAGAAATAGACAGCTAGACTGTAGTCTGCTTTTGTTGCAAAATTCAGCATTTATCTCATGTAATTTCAAACTTAAAATGAGCTTTAGGTTGAAAATTTCAAACTGTCTGTTGGAAGAGGATATTTTCTCTATTGGGGGAATCACTTCCTTTGATTTTATTGGCCAAAATATTTTAATATCACAATAAACTCTTGGTTTATCTGAGAAAGACTGCCCTCACCTATATTTATTAGGCAGATATCAATCTTTAGGCATATTCCAAATCTCCTTCACAATCCTTGCTCGCAACACAGTAAGCACACTGTCAAAGGAAGCATTGTACGCAGCTATTCCCATTACAAGTTGGAACCAGCCTCAGTAGCCTGAACCATGTGATAAATGAGGTGGTTTCAAAGGTAATTATTTGACAGTTCCATGTATAAAGCCAGAATATGTCTGTCTATAAATATAACAATCAAAATAGTTTATTTGTTTTTTTATTGATTTTTTTTGCCAAACATCCCAATTTGATAGGTATTTACCCACGCATAACAAACATTAGCATTACACTTGATCTATATTTTAAAGAAACTTATTAATCAAAAAAGTTTACAAAACAAACTATCTGTTCATTTCTTTCTTTGAGTGTGGATAATCCTTTTGAATTCCTTAATGATTACCGGCTTAAAATTTTATAATATTGCAATATGTTTCTATTGGAAAAGGTGGATTCTACTTTATAATGTGATTTTTGAAACATATTCATTTCTTCATTGAATTTTCAGTTCTAATAAAAAGAAGGGATGATGAGGAAACTATCTTTTAGTTTGAGCAGACAGTTTTGTATGTGTTCACAGGTGCAGATGGGCCTATAACAACGGTCAAGATCTGTCAACTAGATAACTTATTTTCCTCTCTGTAAAAACATAAATATCAATTCAGCTTATTATTTCTTCTACTTTTGAATGTCATGAATAGAACTGATAATTACCAAATATTTCAATATATACACTAAGTTGCTTGCATGATTTAAAAAACAACCTGAGTTATCTTTTTTAATGGATATTTCTAGAGTAATTTATTTATTTGCTAATTGTGGATGTTTATTTTTATGCAAGAACTTTAGGAGTAGGTAAGCACTGTTATTGAAATGTTTAAGAGTAAGGAGACAATATACTCTGCTATAAAATGTACAGGAACAAACCATAACCTTTTATTCATTAAATATGTTATTACAACTTTTCTATTCATTTCCATTGTTATCTGTCTTTATTAAGTTAATAAGAGGTTGAAGTTTACTGAAGATTTGTAGATTGAAGGAAAACAGTGATAGCAATTGGGAGAGGCATATACCATCATTTAATTTAATCGTGATTATTTTTAAGGACATTTTGAGCAGGTGTTATCTTCATGTTACAGACAAAATAAAGGTTCATGTCACATTGACTTGATCGCACTCATAGTTAAGACTCGTGTCTGTATAGGTAGTACAACTTTAATGGTGAGCATAGTCGTTAATAAATTACTGAAGAAAGAAGTTATTCTGACTCAAAGTGTACTGAACTTGTACAGAAGCAATAAGGGCCCATATTTAGTGTCTCTATTTTAAATTTCAATATAAAATTCAAATATCTCTACTGATTTAAGTGTTCATTTTTACCCCTACCTCATTCTTTAATAGTGCTATGTGCCCATCATCAATTATAAAATAAAGAAATAAAAGTGGAAGAAAGGAAAAGTAAGAATAGGGGAAAATTTAAAATAAGAGCACAATAAGTTAAGTATCATAAAACATTCAATAATATTTGACATACTTAGCTGGAAGGCTGCAAATCTGACCACAGGCATCCTTATAGCCAATGCAGGGGAAACATAAACAGTTATTTTACCAATATTTAACTCCTAAAGAAAGCAAAACAACTGCTCAGAACAACAATATTGTAAGAGACATAATCTATGGGAAATTGGGGTGAAAAATAATAAATCCATTAGTAAAATCTCAGAAAATACTACAGATTCTGTTTGCAATCATGGATATTCCTAATACTTTGGCACAATCATTTGTTTCAGAAAACTGTTCAAAAATTAATAAAGGATAATAAAATAACTTCTAAAAGTTTGACCCTGAATTTTATCTGCTGTCATTATCTTATTTTAACCCTTTAAAACATTATAGATTGGGTAGCTTAGTTATATGTTTTACAAAAATATTTTAAAGTTCTTTGGTTTTTTTTAATGCAGCTTAATTAACTAAGATGTCTACAAATACTATTCATCTATATTCTCAGGTGCTAACATATTATCTGGTGTTTCATTTCTAAATATACATTTCTGCACTATGAGACTCTATGTAAAAAAGTATACCATAGAAAAATCATTTGCTTCTAATGTACATATTAAGTTATACTGAAGGAATATTTTTAATTGAGGCATTCATACCAGAAGCTTAAGATTAAGGCTCCTTTAATGCTAAATGCAAAAGTAGGTATAAACCAGAATAGGGAGGTCAAGGAAAAGCCTACTATGTATCTGACAGTGTGCTAGGCAAGTTTACCTTGATTTTCTCATTTAATTTTTATTTATGTTTATCCTTAATCCTGTATGAGAATATTGTGATTCAAGTGGATTTATTTTCATCTCCAAATGTATTACATTAATTAGGTGGTAAAACCCAGGTATTTTTGGTTCTAAAGCCTACCTTTGTACCACACCACACTTGAAAGTACAGATTTTTTTTTTAATTAAATCTTATTGGGTGCCGGCCAAGTGGCGTGTTGGTTAGGAGCTGGCTTGGGACGCCAGCTCTGAGCAGCAGGGCCCTGGTTCAGATCCCACATGAGGGCCAGTGACACTGCACACTCTACAGCTAAGATGGTGAACAACAGCTCGACCTGGAGCTGGGCTGCTGTGAGTCGCCAACGAAGGCAAAGGTGTAGGCTGCAGCCTCTGCTGCAGTGGGCTTCCTTAAAGCTACCGTGAGCGGCTGACAGCCCCGAAAGCTGCCATGAGCAGACATGAGTGGCCATCCAGTGGCCGATGACAAATCTGCCTCACCGGGAAGAGCGCAATGATCATAATACCAACATAGGCCAGTGAAGTGATATCCTCCACAACTAGATTGAAGGACAAAAGGACAGCGACTTGTCTATTCCCCTTCCCCGATTTCCCAACACTGTTCCCCTCCCCCAACTCCCCAATAAAATCTTTAAAAAAAAGCTTATTGCGGTGACAATGGTTAGTAAAGTTACATAGGTTTCAAGTGTACAATTCTGTAATACATAATCTATATATCACATTGTGTTTTCACCACCCAGAATCAGTTCTCTGTAAAGATGTTTCTTAATCTATTCCACTTCCCATTTCAAGCCCAGACAACTTATTGTGCTAACTGTAATGCTCCTAGCATTCTCATGCTGAAACTTGTTTAACTTTCCATTCTGGTGTACCCTTCTATCTATACCCCCTGTTCCTCAACATCTCTGCTTTCACGTTCACAAATTTCAAAACACCCTCCCTGTATTCTGTAAGATCGCATTCTAACCAAGTGCACAAAAATTGGGGCAAGATACTGATCAGTTCACATATGTGTATATCTGAGATATATATATATATATATATATATATATATATATATATATATATATTAGCTAGAAGGTAAACTCAATATGTATTAATGTCTTCTGCTTAACCTTAGTTTAGATAAATTGTATGGATGCTGAGATCTCTCACTTGACTTGATCACTTACTACATAATATTTAGTATCAAAAAATACACACCTCATGAAGATGTCAAGAGATTAGAACTCTTGTACATCGTTGATGTGATTGTAAAATGATGCAACTGCTAATGTAAACAATATGGCAGTTCCTGAAAATATTAAACATAGAACTTCCATATGATCCAGGAATTCCTACTTCTATATGTATCCAAAATAATTGGAACGAGAACCCCAAGGAGGTATTTTCACATTCATGTTCATAGCAGCATCATTCACAGTAGCCAAGAGAGGGAAGCAGCCCAAATGTCCATTGGGCAATGAATGGATAAAGAAAATGCAGTGTATACATATAGTGGAATATTATTCAGACTTAAAAAGGAAGGAATTTACTTGAAAGCATTATACTGTAAGTGAAACAAACCAGTCACAAAAAAATAAAAATACTGTAAGATTTCACTAATATGAGGTATCTAAAGTAGTCAAATTCATAGAAATGAAAAGTAGAATAGTGGTTTCCATGAGTTAAGGGGAGGGGGAAATGGAAAGTTGTTTAATTGGCATAAGAGTTTCATTTTGTGAAGGGAAAAAGTTCTGGACATCTGTTGCACAACAATGTGAATATATATCCGATGCTACTGAACTGTACACTTAAAAATGGTTAAGATGGTGAATTCTGTGTTATGGTTTTTTTTCATTGAAATTAAAAAAAAAAACCTGTAAGAAGTGAAAGAGAAATTTAGGCTATTTAAATGAAATTTAACAGAAGTACTACTATAGTTAGAGTTCGTTTTTTAATTTCTCTATTAAGAAATTTAAAATTGGGGCCGGCCGAGTGGCGCGATGGTTGAGAACTCGCTTGGGATGCCAGAGGGCCCCGGTTCGGATCCCACATGTGAGGGCCAGTGACGCTGCCCTCCGCAGCTAAGATGCTGAACAACAGCTCAACCTGGAGCTGGGCTGCCGTGGGTCGCTGGCGATGGCGTAGGCTGCAGCCCCTGTGGCAGTGAGTTGCCATGGGCTACCATGTGTAGCCAGCAGCCAGCGTGAGCGGCCAGCAGCCGCAGTGAGCAGCCGTCCAGAAGCTGGCGACTGATCTGCCTCGCCAGGGAAGAGCGCAATGATGGTGCCAACTTGGGCTAGTGAAGCATCCTCCACAACTAGACTGAAGAACAAGACGACAGCAACTTGTCTGTTCCCCTTCCCCCAATTCCCCAGCACTGTTCCCATCCCCCCAATTACCCAATAAAAATCTTAAAAAAAAAAAAGACATTTAAAATTGATTTAATTTTGTTGAATTAAATCACACTATACTACATATATAAAACTGTCTTTTCTCCATGTTTCTGTACCCCTCATTCCTTTAAAATTATATTCAATTTTATTTGTAAAAAATATGCTTTTTTGTTTGTTTGTTTAACAGTTATTCAGTTTTTATCCTTTTTTTGTATATTCCTTAGTGAATCTATCTTTGTTTTTAGCTAGTTTATTTTTTTGGATGAATCACAAAGTCCGTGGAATATCTTACATTAATCAGAGGCAATGCTTCTCCAGTTTTAACCTTCTTATGTAATCAATTTAAGCTCTTTTCAGGAATGAAACTTAGTTTGGGATCTCTCTCTCTCTCTCTCTCTCTCTCTCTCTCTCTCTCTCTCTCTCTCTCCATAATATATATATATAATTGCTTTAAAAATTTATGGTTATCTGAAATCCCCAAGCTTATTCATTTTCCTTTGCTATCAAAATGGTGTCAAGTCTGGATCATTACTTTGCTAACCATGTACTATTCTGCACATTATTAATGTTTTTAAATAGGCAAATAATATTAAATTTAATTCTGCAAGTATCTTTTCATACTTGAAGAAGTTCATTTAAAATGTGTTTGACATTTTCAATATAGTATAACTTTTAAATAGGTAACTCAAATTTCCTGATGAATTGTTGCATTTTTTTCCTAATGTGGAACAACTAATTACTCCCATAAAGGGTGGGAAGTTGTTTCTTCTCAGTATACATCTTCTGTTTCAAGACAGATGCATGATTTAAACATTTCCAAATATTGTCATTAATTATCTTTTACACAAGCTGCATTAAACTCTCTAGGTATATATTTCCATCAGTATGACTCAATGTATTTACCACATTACAAATTACTCTATTTAAAAAGTAAAATAATTATCATTTGATTTGAATTCAGTATCTCTTTACCATAACTTCGATTAAAATAGAAAAATCTAAAATATGATTTCTGCAAATAAATAAATAAATAAGTAACCTAAGAAAATTTAGCAACAAATACTTCAAGAACTTGGGACACATATGTTTATTTTATTAATCCTGTGGTACTTGTAAATGCAACTTTTAAAAATCTTACGGCTTAAAAATAGTGCAACACAAAGAAACACCAAAAAAAAATACAAATTCAGACAATAGTCATTAAAGTTATTTCCCCAGTGATATCCTGACTTAGTGGTGTAGCATTCACATAGTTGAGTTCCCATTTATTTCTCTTGTATCCTGTCTCTCAGTGACATTTTGCATCATTCTTGCATTTTTAAAATAAAGTCATCCTTGCCACTCTTTTCTACTGCAATTGCTCTATATTTCTTATTTAATTTACACACCACTATTTCTTCATAATGAAAAAAAGCACAGATATTCTAGATTCAAAGATTCTCGGGTGAAAGTTCCTGTCCACTGAAGTGGAAGTCCTTAATGATGTAAGGGTATTTGAAGAAAATTACTAGGTTCAATTGCTTTAATGAGAATTATATCCTATAAAATGTTTGTTGAAGAATTGACTATGCAGCAGGTATATGTTAGTAAAACTCGCCTACTAAAAATACATATGTATATAAATTGCCTTTTGGTTTCTATTTCAATGTGTTTTGCTATATGAAACCTTCATATATGTAAACATGTTGGTTTTAGAATATTCCATTTTTATTCTTATAATGTCATAAAAATTAACTTTATTTACATGCATGTAAAACTGACAGGGCAAGATTTCTGTCTTGATTATGGTTGTCAGGTGCTAAATAAATATTAGTGGATTAATTAATGGATCATACAAAAATAATCAATTGACACAATCAATTCCCTAAACGTATAAAGCCAAACTAACTAGACAATTTTCTTTAAATGGACTAATATGTTAAGTGGTATGAAGTCAGTATAAATCAGCGGTGGGCAATGGACTGGCTATTGTCCACCTGCCTCCTGTCTAGATGCTGAATCTGTGATCTGATTTCAGATAGGACTTTTGAGTGTGTAAAAGAAGAGGAAGAATAATCCATTTTTGATAAATTAGAACACAATGAAAACAGTGTGAAAAAAAAAGGCAGAAGAAGAAGAGGAAGGAGAATTTAATGAAAATCCAAGATACACAAGCAGACAAAGGAGAAGACTTTTCAAAATGACCGATTTTGACCAGGAGAGAAGTCCTTTGAAAATGTCAACTCTGTGCAAATGAATTGTAGCAGGGAGGCTGGGAATTGTCCAAGGAGAATTACCTTATAGAAAGAATAAAACCAAACAAAAGTCTGTAGTCCCAGTCCATCCTAGTCCATAACACTGCAGCATCTTGCTGTTTGGAAAATAGGGGTGACAATACTGCCCTGGCCTGTACGGTTTGGCTTTGTTTCTCCAATAACAATAACCCCACAACCATATGGAAGGAGTGGTCCAAATGGAGAAGGCCTCCTTTGGTCATTTCAGTACTCACAAGGTCAAACACGATGTCTGTCACATGGTAAGCACTCAGCAAGTGGATTATGGGTTGAACCAAACAAATTCTAGGCACAGAACGGATCCTAATATTTAATGTCCCTCATAAAGGTACTTGAACTGTCTCAACATTCTAAACTATCTGACTATAAAATTAGTAAGGGAATGCAAAAGGTCTAGTAGAATAAAAACAACATTAAAAGAATAACAAAAACAGTTGTAGGACTATCACTAACTAGTTTCAAGGCTTTTTTTTTGAGCTGCAGTATTCAAGAGAGTGTGGATTTGCCATATTAGAAATATAGATCAATGAAACATAAAGTGCCCACCAATGTACCTACACAGTTGTTGGCAGTTGATTTTTGACAAATCCACAACAAAATACAGTGGAGAAATCATAGTGTTTTCAACAAATGATGCTGGAAAAAGTGGATTTTCATATTCCCTTAATAAAGATTCTTGTCCATAATTGGACCATAGACAAAATTAACTTAAAATATTCAGCTTTTATAAAAAAAAAAGTAGGAGAAAACTTTTATGCCCTTGGGCTGGCAGAAATTTCTTAATTCAGTGGCAAAAGCATAATTTATAGAAGAATAAATCTGTGCAATGGATTTATTAAAATTTAAAATCCCAGAGGTGAACATTTAGGTGATTAAAAAGTAATGTTGGGGTGACCAAGTGGTGCGTTGATTAAGAGTTGGCTTGGGAGCTCGAGCTCTGAGCAGTAGGGCCACCGTTTTGGATCCCAAATGGGCCAGTGACACTGTGCCTTCCACAGCTAAGATGGTGAATAACAGCTCTACTTGGGGCTGGGCTGGCATGAGTTGCTGGCGACAGCGTAGGCTGCAGTGTGGCTGCAGTGGGCTGCTGTGAGCTACCTTGAGTGGCTGGCAGCCAGCGTGAGCAGCCGTGAGCCGCTGTGAGCCACCATTCAAAGGCCTGCAACCAATCTGCCTCAGCCAGGAAGAACGTAATGATCACAATACCAACATGGGCCAGTGAAGCGATGTCCTCCACAACTAGACTGAAGAACCAAAGGACAGTAACTTGTCTGTTCCCCTTCCCCGATTCCCCAATGCTGTTTCCTCCCCTGATTCCCCAATAAAATCTTTAAAAAAAAAAGCAAAACAAAACAGTAATATCAATTTTCCCAGAAACATTGTTCTATTGAACAAATTAGACAATTTCATATAAAATACTTATTTATTACACTCTTCCTATCAGTTGTTCTATAATTATTATAAATGACATTTGCAAATATAATTTTCTAATTACTTGTTGCTGGAATATAGATATGTATTTGTAATTGGCACTGTATAAACAGCAACCTTGCAAAATTTACTTATTCTATTAGTTTGACTAGATATTTTGTATTTTCTATTTTCACAATTGAATCATCTCTAAATAAAGATGCTTTTATTTATTTATTTGTTATCCTAATACTTCCAAATTTTACTCCGTTTTCTTGATTTATTATACTGGTTTTACAACATTCAATATACTATTGAATTTAAGCAGTAATAGTGGCCATCTTTTTCCATAGGCATTACAGGTATTGTAGTTATCCATTTTTATCCATTTTTAAAAAGTTATTAGATACATTGACATAAATTTGTTTCATAATTTTCCCGTAATGCCTTTTGAATATCTGTAAGAACTGTAGTGATGTGCTCCTTTTGTCTTCCGATATTGGAGATTTTAATCTACTTTCTTTTTCTACTTTTTTTAATCTTTATTATTTTAACTGGAGGTTTTTCTTGATGTTTTTTTGTTTTGTTTCTTTTCCATACAAGGTAGTCCATCACCGGCAGGAACTGAATTCCTTTCTATTCATTTTTAACTATAAAATAAATAATGAGAGAAATGTTATCTTTAATTCTAATTGCATTTAATTATTTTAAGTTTAGGTACCTCAGTGTTTGTTTGGCCTTGATTACTAGAAGATTTGAGGAGAAAAAAATCAGCTACATTTAATCTGTCCACACATACCTTCCTGTGTTTCTAAATCAGAAAGCTGAAATTTGTCTTTTTGTCAGACTCTTGTACTTTGAAATGAATCATTTTGAAAAAGCCTCTTAATCATGCATATGGAAGCCAAGTACCTTTGTATTGTGTTGGCAGCAGGCCTAAATATTTGTTGAGTAAGAAAAATGCCATATCTTTAAAGAGGCTAAGTATTTACATTATAGTCTGAAAGGTTATATCAATAGGATGGTGTGAAATCAACAGCTCAGCAGAGGGATAATTTGTATATTAAGAAGGAATCGTCAACATCTTATGGTGAAAGTCTGTAGAAGGAGACAAGAAAGTGAGGAGCTGAACGTGGAGATGTCCATGGAGGAAAGGGGCTCACAAGACAAAGGGAAAGAGGAGAAAGAGCTGACAAAGGCCTCCCCCCAGTAAGGGAAAAACTAATGAACTTCAGCAGAACAGAAATCTGCTAGACAATTTTCAATATTCCATTTCTTTATTTTAATTCCCCAATGATATTTTCTGAAGGACTTATAGTATTAATTTTCCAAAGTGTTATTTAATGCAGATACTTCAAGTTTTACAGAAAAGCAGAGCTGAGGCCATCTAGGAGTGGCACTTGAGAGCCAGAGGTGAAAAACAGAAAAACAAACAAACCAACAAACCAAAACTTTACGAGATGTCTGCATTCCCTAGAGTTCTTAGGGATTACTTGATGAAGTTATTTCACTTACTGGACTGTTCAGAAGGGAACTTGAACATTTTATATATATATATATATATATATATATATATACACACACACATATATATAAATAAATAAAGTATATGTATATATATATTCATATGTATATGTATATACATATATCTATATATATGTATATATACATATTTCTATATATGATAACCTCAAAAGGACAAAAAATTTGGACACATTCAAGTTCCAATATCTATGACATTAAAAACAAATTAGAGAATTGCATAGAAAAAGTTTCATAGGAAGGCATTTTATACTTGAAGAAAAAAAATAAACAATCCATATGTTTGTAAAAAATACTAAAATATGCAATAACACACTAAGCAGTGAATATGCCTAAATTAAACCTGATACTCGTTTTTTTTTCTTTTTTAGTATCACTACCAATAGTAGTAAAACAAAGGATCTTTGATGATATATTATACCTTTGAGAAAAGTAGTTTATGTTGATAAGCAGTTCCAGTCTTTAACCCAAAGAGCTTCCTAGAATAAACAGGCCTCTGGTTACAACTTCTAATATATAAGTTAAGTAGATTTTTAGCTATGCTCTTTTTTGTGGAACCACAAAATGGCAAATCTCTAAATTCTCAAAAACTTCAAAGCGTTGTTGGAAATTGATTTATAGTGCAAAGCTCTACATACCATTAGAATGGAAGGTAAGTTTTTCTCTCATTCATTCGTTCTTCTTAAAAATGTCTGCAAACCTCTAAGGAATTTTTGCAGTTTGGAGAAATAGAGTGAAGCCAAATAATATTTTCTTTTCATTTGCTCAAAATCCTCTACCACATTCATACTACTCTATGCAAATTACGCTAAACCACTGGGGAAAACATTTTTAGAAAAGCAGTCAACCAACTAGTTGTTTCAATTTCCCATATACCATTTTGTAACAAATTGGCTATACGTTTTCATAAATAAACTAAAAAACAGTTATTTACTTTATGTAAAACTATTATTTTTATTTATTTAAATATTTTAATTTTAAAATAGAGAATTATTTTTATTCCCTCAGCAAATATATTTGACATATGCATATATGTGAGATATACATTAATCTAAATTCACATATTTGTATACCTATATTCCATATTAACATAAATAGATATAGATACAAATATGTGAGAGATGTAGGTAAAATAAATATGTAGCACATTTATAAGTCCCATATTTCTATAGTTTTATATTCAGTTCTCAGCACACATTCAATTCAATACACTTATTAATCAACGATTAAAAATGTGTTACTATGTTGAAGCAGCGATGGCCTTTGTTCCATGTCACTTGTGTTGGCTGAGTCTGACACATAGCTACAAGGCATGACAGATCAAAGTAATTAAATTTTCAATCATTTACCTTTCTATGTTCGACATCAACTCAGCCAGCCTGCACCCTAAGTTCCTAGTATTTTAACGTTGCCAGGTGAGTGTGAGTGTGTGTGTGTGTGTGTGTGTGTGCGCGCGCATGTGTGCATGCATATCCCAAGTGTATGTGATTTTAAATAATGTAGAAGTGTCATTACTTTTGATTTAAAGAATATATCAGAATTTTCATTTTAAAGTTTGCTCACATATTATAAAATTCCTTTAACATTATGGTATATTTTTTTAAAAAAACCTCAACGTCCAATGAATTTACATTTCACCCAAATTTGGGCCTGTCTTTGCTCTAGTATGTAACATGAGAATAATTAGTTTATAGATGTTATGTCCATATGTAGAATCATAGATTCTGGGAGAAAGCTTACATCATTCTCTGATTAATCTCTTTTGCATTAACCCAGGTAAATATGTGTTCTGCAATAAAAGTTGGTTGCATAATCAACTTCTTACATATTTCTCGGATGAAGACTTAGTTTACAATGGAAGTTAAGATCTCTAAGAGCCAGCTTTTCTGATTCAAGAAGGTAAACATAAAATAAATGGTTTAGATTAAAAATTGAGTTTCCAATGAAAATTCACTCTAATCATGAGATGTCTAATTTTGAATATTAGTGAAGTTGATGGACTCCAGTCCGTATTTCAGATTTTTTTTTAAAGATTTTTATTGGGAAATTGGGGAAGGGGGACAGTGTTGGGGAATTGGGGAAGTGAAACAGTCAAGTTGTTGTCCTTCGATCATAGCTGTAGAGAGCACAGCTAGCTCAGCTCCAAGTCCAGTTGCCATACTGCTACCTGTCAGCAGCTCCCGGCTGCTCAGATCAAGGTGCCGTGTTCAAACTCAGTTGTGGGGGACACAGCCCACCACGCCATGCAGCAATGGAATTGGCAGCCTTGTTACCAAGACTGCAGGCTCTAACCATGAAGCCATTTGGCTACCTATCTGGCAGCTCAGGGCAGCTCAGCTCAAGATGCAGTATTCAATCTTAGATGTGGGTGGGCGTAGCCCACCATCCCATGTGGGAGTGAACTGGCAAACTTGCTGTTAGGAGCACATGCTCTCATCAGCTAAGCCATTCTGCCAAGCTTAGCTGCAGCTCAGCTCTGGCGCAGCTCCCTGACCCAAGTGGGAATGAAACCAGCGACCATGTTGCTCAGAGATCGCGCTCTTAACCAAATGAGCCAATCCGCCAACCCCCAGATTTTTATTTAATAGTTTCTGTTAGACAACTCTATGTTCTTTTTATCCTGAAAGTTATCATTTTGTATCTCCTGGCCCCTGGCATTCAGTTACCAATAGCAGCATGTACATTTTGCTGTGGATGTCACAGCACGTTAAAGCAGCATTTCCACAACATGACTGAGTCAATATGTGATAAGTTAATAAGACAGGATTTTTTAAATACAGGTGTTTTACCTTTTAGAGTCATTGAAAAATTACCAAATGCATTATTTTTGTTGCTTTGTTCTATTACATAGAACGTGCTACAAATTCCCTGGCTTTTTAGTTACACTGACCTTTCTGGTCCATGAAAACCAGTGATAAAAGCTGTATTTGCCAAACTTTCCATAAACCAATTCAGTATATAGAGAAAAATGGGAGATTGATAGTATAATGTATGTATGTGTGTGTCTGTGTCCAACTGTTTACATACAATATTCATTGATCTATGTCACTTTGCAAAGTATGGATAGAAAAACAAAATTAAAATGATTTGTTCTATTATTCAGAAAATCAAGGATGTTTTAACAAAAAATGTGGAATAGGCAATTTTAGATTAAAAGGACTTCCTGAGATATTAACACTTGGCAAATTTACTCAACAATATATTTTAGAGATTCTGTATTTTCAAATAAAAACTTCAATGATACAGCATTGTTCTGGTTATAAATTTGACAGTATATGAACCTGTATGTTTCAAAATAAAAAGAAATCACATAAAAACCTTACTTTTTGCAGTTACCTCTTTTATCATTTTATATTAAATACATGGTCATCATTAAAGAAAAAAACAAACAAACAAACAAACAACTAGTCACATTTAAATATTTGCAAAATGTGAGAAGCATTGTAAATTCAAAATATTCTGGGCCATAAAATAATCTAAGAAAAAGCAACCCCTTTGGCTCATAATAGTGACTATTTTTGTCACTTGCTCTCTAGGACTTGTATCTATATTTCTTGTTCAATGCTTTATATTGATTAGAACAGCCAGCAATGCATTGAATAGCAAAACAAACATGAGGATATCATTTTACACACCTGGATAAAATTCCTCTGGAATTTTAATAGCAAATATAATGATGCTCTTGGTTTATCACCTAAAGGGGATTTCCTTTCCTATTTATATATTTTCTTGTTTATTAGGAATTGTTGGTGAATTTTATCAAATATGAGTTCTATATATATTCAAATATTTTTACAATTTTTTTCTTATTTTAATTTATTTTATTTATCTATTTTTTTTTAAGCTGAGCCATCCTGCTACCTGTTGGCAGCTCAGGCGGCTGCTCAGCTCGGGCTGGACTCGAACTGCTGTTGCTCAGAGCTCAAACTCTTGAGCGAGCTCTTAACCAACTGAGCCACTAGGCCGGCCCCTATCTATTTATTTTTTAATTAAAGTTTACTGGGTTGACAATTGTTACTAACATTACATAGGTTTTAAGTGAACGATTCTGTAATACATCATCTATATACCATGTTGTTTGTTCACCACCCAGAATCAGTTCTCTTTCTATCACTGTAAATTTCATCCCTTTTACCTTCATCTAGCACCCCTTTTCCCTGCTTACCCTCTGGTAACCACTAAACTATTATCTGTGTCTATGAGTTTTTGTTTCTTCATTTGTCTTGTTCCTTTGTTGTTTTCAGTTTTATATACCACATATCAGTGAAATTATATGGTTCTCAACTATTTTTTTACTTATTTCACAGAGCATAATAATCTCAATGTCCATCCATGTTGTCGCAAATTGCACTGTTTCATCTTTCTTATGGCAGAATAGTATTCCATTGCATATATATACCACATCTTCTTTATCCAATCATCTATCAAGGATACTTTGGTTGTTTCCATGTCATGGCCACCATAAATAAAGCTTCAATGAACATCAAAGCACATATATCTTTACAAATAAATGTTTACAGATTTTTTGGGTAGATATCCAGGAGAGGATATTTTTACAATTTTAACCAAATTGTTATAATCTATTAATACAATATGTTTCCTTGTGTTAAAAGATCTTCGTGGGGCCCACCGAGTGTCTCAGTTGGTTAGGAGTTAGCTTAAGAGCAGGAGCTCTTAGCAACAGGGCTGCTGTTTCAATTCCCACGTGGGCCAATGACACTGCACCGGAGCTGAGCTACCACGGAGCTGCCAGCAGGTGGCAGGATGGATCAGCTGGTGAGAGCACTTGCTCCTAACAACAAGGCTGCCTGTTTAATGGTGGGCAACTAACACTGAACTAGGCACCTTGAGCTAAGACTGAACTCGACACCTTGAGCTAAGCTGCCACCTGGATGGCTCAGTGGATAGAGCGTGCACTAACAACAAGGCTGCTGGCTCGACTCCCGCATGGGATGGTGGCTACGACCACCTGCAACTAGGATTGTCATACAACACCTTGAGTTTGGAGGCCATGAGCTGCTGAGGGACAGTCAGATGGTGACCGGCGCCTTCCACAACTAAGATTGAAGAACAACAACTTGGCTAGTTCCCCTCCCCAATGCCCCAACACTGTTCCCCTCACCCAATTCCCCAATTAAAAAAAAAAATGATCTTCATTTCACTAGGTTAAACTTGTATTGAGTTTAATGAGATATTCCTAACATAGGTATCATTTTTTACTGTCTTATTGAAGTTTTAAATATTTATTAATGTTAGAGATTTATCTATCATTTTATCTTGGATTTTTTTCTTATATGTAAGGATTGAGATTATAATAATTGTATGTAATCCATAGGAGAGTCCTACCTAACATCTTTGTATTCACCCCTAAATATAAAAACAAACTCCTCTCTTTGTCTTCCTTCATTATCTCAATTTTAATCCCTATAAAATAGATAATGCAAAAAAGAAATCTGTGATAATACAAAATAAAGTTGAATTTGATTATGATGAAGAATTTGAGGCCAATTTAATAAATTAAATTTTTTTCTTGTAGCACTTATATCAGCAACTAATATTCATACTAGTGGTCCTCAGGATTGCTTTATGGTATTGGTTGCTATGAAATAACTAACAATACAACAAAAAATATGAGAAACAAATCTGAAAAATGGTCCCACACAACTTTGTATCAAAACTTACTGTATCCTGGGAATACATCAATTCTTCCAAATATCCGTGTATTTTTAATAGAAGCAAAATGTCATTTATTTTTAAATTCTGCAGTCATTTGCATTTTCCATCTTAAATATATATATAACATCCTATATAGACTAAAACTTTATTATCTATGCTAACTTGCATCAATATATTATATCTTCTAAATTTTAATATTATTTTGGGGGCTAACTCTGCTGAAATCGGCTTTTTTTAAAATCACAGATACCACTGAATATCTGAAGCAATTTCTTGACCCTTTCAATAGGAAAAATAAATACAAACCTACATTTGTACACTAAACATTAATTTTTTTATCAGTTCTTCATAAATCATTGAGGGACCTCAAGTTAAGTACATGTGACTTAAGAAGCATTAATACTTAAATGGTGTTCAGATATTTTAGCTTTCGGTAGGATTAAATGAGAGATTAAATTTTCATCCCAAACAAACTTTTATGTAATAGATAATTAATAGTGTAGCTTCTATATTAAATAAATTAAAGCTCTGTCAAAGAAAGTGGCATATTTTCCACGTTTAACACATTTTTCATCTTAGAAGTACAATTGATATTCTACAATTAAATTATTAAGATGAAAAAAACTAAAAGAACTATTTCTTTTTTCTAGTGTGCGATTTTATACCTCACATTTCCAAAGTATGTATGTATGTATATATTTGTGTGTATGTATATATTATATACATGCATAAATATCTGTTTTTATCACAATCCATCAAACAATAGTAAACCTGGCTACATGAAGGAGTATTGCTTATATTTAGTATGGCTTCTTTTATAATCTAAGAGTATGTTCGAGTTCCACAAATTTGATAGACTTTATCTTGACTGATTTCTAAATTTCAATATCAGAGTTTTTGTTATGTATATAATTTATGTCCACATCTTTCATAAAGTAACAAATCACATCCCAATTCTAAATGCAGTTTCCTCTATGTATACCTCATTTCAGCACTATATTTTTAAACTTCTGGAAAAGAAAGCTTGTATTTTTTATTTGTTTTCTGTGTGATGAGAAATATAATCCCTCTGGACTCACGCTACACTTCTCTTACAGAGAGAGAGAGAGAGAGAGAGAGAGAGAGAGAGAGAGAGAGAGAGAGAGAGAGNAGAGAGAGAGAGAGAGAGAGAGAGAGAGAGAGAGAGAGAGAGAGAGAGAGAGAGGAAGAGAGATGCACACACATATTAAAAACTTCTGTAAATTCTGACATTTGTATGGTACTTTCTGTTTTTAGCAGGTGTATGTTAATAAAGGTGTTGAATTGGCAGAGTATTGCTGAAGTTTGGATAAGATAATCATTTTTGACTCTGGAGACACAAGGTATCAGAAAAGCACACATGCACACCTTAAATCTACAGAAATCTAAGGGTGGGCTGACTTCAAGCTTTGTCAAACCATGGGATTGGGAAACTGGGGATTCGAAACATTGTCATTTAGCCCTCTTAGGAAGGCAGGCCCCGTTTGATGTGCAGGTTATGAGGAGGAATGTTTCATCTAGACATATTTTTAGATGCAGGAAAACAATTGTTGGCTATGTATATTTATGGGTTCTATGCTACCTCTTGGTGTCTCTTACAAAAATAAACCTTTTGCACATGCAGATTTTCAATAAATAAAACCACTTAAAGCATAAGGTTTAATGTTAGAAATATAATAATTAAAAGTAGTTATCAGGAGTATCTGGATAAGTCAATGTTTTCCAATATGCTTACAATTATTTTTTACATTTCAAAGAAAAGTAGTTTTTCCATTATCAACTGTTATATAACTCAACTTTTCATTGTGTTTTGAGTGCATTGACAAACATGTTATTTCAGTTTCTTATACTTTTATGTTTCTTTTCTGTATGTATTCTTAGGGGCTAAGATCCCCTAATGTAGACAATTGGTCATTTGCTTTGTTAAAATGATAGCTATTTGATTTGTTTCAGATACAGTGTTTTAGTTTTGTTGTAAGGCTGCCCAAATTATTGCATGATTCAAAAGGAAGGCCACACTTTGGGAAATGGTGCCATGTTGATGAACCTGTGAAAATCTGATATCTTTCTTTGTATGTACAAATAACATTAATTGCCAGATTATTTTATAATTTTATGTATAACAAATTAAATGTTATACATAAAAATAACATTTAAAATATATTCCAATATATTATGCATTCTTACAGATTTCTAACAAATGTCACTCAATAGTCACATAGTGGAAAAAGAATTTCTTAAATTGATTTCCATCTCAAGGATGGCATAACTATAAAAGGGATAATGTTTACAAAATTGTATCTAATACTACTAAATATAAAGGTGCAGGTAGCATTGTGAGCCATCTGGAACTCCCAATGGATAGCTACCGACCCTCCCTCACACAAACATACTGACACTCCTTGTCTCTATGGGAGACAGAAAACATCTGTTTGTTTCTTTGAAATGCTGCCAAATATGCATTAGAGCAGGTAGCATCAGATTGTACTGTGTAACCAAAAACAAGCACTAATTGCATTTAGCCTATATACACTTTTTCATGACCATTTTGTTTTATGACAAAGGAACTTTTAAATATTGTTTTTCGAACATTGCACTTAACAAACATTTTGAACATCTTTGGAAGAAAAACATGATACTGACAAAAAATATATTCACATTGAAATATTCAGAAAATTTCACCAGCAATTACAACTTTCTTTAATTAGGTTCTCCAGCTTATGTACTTTATTTACCTTTTTTATTTGTTTTTTAAAATTCTAGTCTCTCTTGTTTGATCATGCTGGAATAAAATTTGTTCCAATATATTGATAACTATCTTTCCTCCATTTACTTAGGCACTAAATACAAGGAGATACATTTGGAAAATGATGGCACTGTTTCTTCAAGTTCATCAGACTGCCCAAATGTATAGATACAAACTTGGTTTTGAAATGTGTGTTGATTTACAAGACTATACCAATATCACAAATAAAGCAAATTCTGATTATTTTATATAAAGATAAGAATTTCCTTAATTTTTAAGAGACCTGCATATTATGTGTTTGCAATATATACATAGTTTAACCTGAATAATGTTTTGAATATTTGGAAGTTTTTTCCTTTTACTTCAGTAAACATCCAATTATATATTGTGTTAAATATTATCATCTTGAAGAGCTATACAAGTCTATCAATAATTATTATGTTATTAATCACATATTATATTTTTATTTTGGTGTAATTCAACATTTTAGAAAGTCAGAATTAGTCAGAAGTGGTCTAACATATATTCTTTCACACTTCTATTTTTAAATAATTTTCATCAATGATAATTTTTTACATTTTTCAAAAATGTTTTCAAAGCAAAGAAATTATGTTTCACAGTCTTTTAATATGTTAGTAGGAACTTCCAGAATGGCATCATGATAAGCTAAACAGATATTTCCCTAAGTAGAAAAATCATAACTGATGAAAATTATATAAAAAATATAAAAAGCATTTAAAATCTCTAGAAATTGTCCTAATGTCATGCAAGAAATGAAGAAACATTTATTAAAGACGAGCTCCAAAATATTTGTTAAGAATGAGAATCTGTGGGATTTCAGCCTTTCTTCCTCCTTTTCCCTGCTCTGTGAGATGAAAGCTTTATTCCCGTTAGATACAGCCAAGAATTCAGGACCTCCTCTCCTTCCAGTTCTGGTCTAGAGCTATGTTATCTCCCTAGAAGGGGCAGGCTGCAAGAATGTCTCATCCCTCAACCTCCCCGCTGCCACCCCTACCCCCACCCCACAGTAGAAGCTCCATTCTAGACAAAAGCAGTTGAGAAGTTTAGAACTCCCATTCTCCACCTAACCTCCACTTGTAGCGTGTAAGCTCTACTTTGGTAAAGCCAAGAAACCCAATTACCATCATCCTAGTTCACACATGCTCCACTTCAGAAGAGGAAAATCAAGAAGGCCACAGGCTCATCCTTTGCTCAGTGCCCTGCTAGTAAAGCAGGGGAGTTACTCTGAGAAAATTGAGTCAAACTTTTAGTGAGATTGAATAATGGAAGAGATAGGATTCAAAATACTAAAATTAGGAATCCAAGAGGAGACATTACTACCAATGTTACAGAAAACAGGAGAATCATGAGAGTACTATATACAACCATATATTAATTAATTAACTGTCTTAGATAAAATAGACAAAATCTTATAAAGACATCAACTATGAAAACTGAATTAAGACAAAATAGAAAATCTGATTAGACTTAAAAAAAAGTAAAAAGATAGAATTAGAAATACCAAAACTTTACACAAAGAAGAGCCAAGACCTAAATATCTTCACTGGCAAATTTTGCCATATATTTAATAAAAAAGTAATACCAATTCTCTAGTGACTCTCACAAAATGGAATAGGAAGAGATGCTTTTCAAGTCATCCTTGAAGTTCAATATTAACCTGAAATCAAAATCACACAAAGTCATCAAAAGAAAAGAAAAATACAGACTAATATCATTTATGGATATAGATGCAAAAAATCCCAACAAAACACCATCAAGTGAATCCAGCAAAGTGTAGAAAGGATTGTATACCACGATTAAGTGGAATTTAACATAGGCATACAAGATTGGTTCAACATGAGAAACCAATTAATATAATATAACATTTCAATAGACTAAAGGACAAGATTCATATTATCATCTCAATAGACTCAGTAAAGGCTTTGACCAAATAAAACACACCCTCATGATCAAAGCATTCAACAAACTAGGAATAACAGGAAACTTCCTCAACTCTTAAACATTACCCTTAGTAATATTTTTATTGGGCAAGGGAAAGAAAGAATAAGCAAATAAATAAAGCTACATCAAACTAAAACCTTTTTTGCACAGCAAAGAAAACCATCAACAAAGTGAAAAGACACCCCACTCAATGGGAGAAGGTATTTGCCAATGACATCTGACAAGAAATTAATATCTAAAATCTATAAAATACTCATGCAACTCAACTCCATGAAAACAATCCAATTAACAAAAGGGCAGAGAACCTGAATAGACATTTCTCTAAAGAGAACATACTGATGGCCAATAGACATATGAAACAATGCTCATCATCAGAGAAATGCAAATTAAAACCACAATGAGATATCACCTCACACATGTCAGAATGGCCATCATGAGTAATTCAACAAACAACAAGTGTTGAGTTGGACGTGGAGAAAAGAGAGTCCTTGTGCACTGTTGGTGGGATTGCAAATTGGTGCAGCCACTATGGAAAACATTATGGAGTTTCCTCAAAAAATTAAAAATAGAGCTACCTTATAACCCAGCAATTCCATTCCTGGGTATATATCCAAAGAAATCTAAAACACTGATTCTAAAAGATATATGTACCCCTATGCACAGCAGTGCTATTTTCAATAGCCAAGATAAAAAACAACTGAAATGTCCACCAATAGACCATTCGATAAAGAAACTGTGGTCCATATATACAATGGAGTATTACTCTGCCATAAAAAAAGAATGACAACAACATTGATAGACCCAGAGGATATTATGCTAAGTGAAATAAGTCAGACTAAGAAAGACAAATACTATACAATCTCACTTATATGTGGAATTTAAGAACAAAATAACAAACAAACAAAACAGAAACAGACTCATAGATACAGAGAACAAACTGATGGTTACTAGATGTGAGGGGGACTCAGGGGCCAAATAAGAAAGGTGAAGGGATTAAGTACAAATTGGTTTAGTTAGTAGTTACAAAGAAGTCACAGGGATGTAAAGTATAGTATGGAAAACATAGTCAATAATATTGTGAAAACTATGTATACTGTTAGATAGGCACTAGACTTATGCGGTGATCACTTCAAAAATTATATAACTGTCTAATCATTATGTTGTACACCTGAAACTAGTACAAAATAATATTAAATGTCAACTATAATTTGAAAAATATAGTCATGGGGATATATAGTACAGCATAGGAAATGTAGTCAATAATATTGTAATAACCACATACAGTGTCAGATGGGTAACACATTTATTGTGGTTATTACTTTGTGAGGTATGTAAATGTCTAATCCTGTTGTTTTGTACACCTGAAACTAATTATTTTTAAAAAGTAACTGCTAAAGGATACATTTTTCTTTGTTTATTTTTTTGGGGGGGTGATGATAATATTCTTAAATTATTTGTAGTGATAGTTGTACTCTGAGAAAATAGTGTAAATCATTAAATTGTGCACTTTGAATGGACTAGTTGTATGATATTAAGTAATATCTTAATAAATCAGAGTTAAAAAGTTTGTATTCAATTAATATCTTGTGATAAATTTTAATGCCTAGATAACTGCATGTTTTGCTATTTCATTTCTCATCATTTAACTGGAACAAATTTGAGTCACAAGCTTTCCAATTCTCTGAAACCCAACCTATTTTCTATAGTAGTTGCTATGTTTATATAATTTCAATGAATATTCTTTAAACTAGTTTGTTTTCTTCCAACTTATTGTAGAAATCGGAGTTTCTTTTTTCCTTCTACCACATATCATCATGAGTATGATGAATATGACTTAATCAACCAAGCAACTTTCCTCACTTTGCGTAAAATTAATACCAAGGTGCTGCATACAATGACTCCATGAGAAAGCACAATGGAGTCTCTGTGCATTTTTTTTCAACTTTTATTCATTGTTTCCCAAGATGAGGCCAGATCCTGCCATGAAAACTTCTGTTTTCAGTAGTTTCATTGTTTCATAGTGGCACTCAATGCCCACTATGGTCCTGGTGATCTAAAAAGTGCTTTGTATTTAATGCTATGTTCAAATATTTTAGGCCATTCTTTACAGATAAAGATATGATGGCATCATATTAGTTTACTAGGGATGCTACAACAAATTGCCACAAACCTGTTGGCTTAAAATGACAGAAATGTGTTCTCTCACATAAATAGAGGCCAGAACTGCGGTAAGGTGTTGGCAGGGCCACGCTTTCTCTGAAGCCTGTGAATAGCCCTTCCTCACCTCTGCCAGCTGCTGGTGGCCCTTGGCATTCCAGCGCTGTGGCTGCATAATTTCAACCTTGGTCTCCATTCTCCATTCTCCGTTGTCACGTGGCCTCCTGGCCTGTCTGTGTCTTTCCTCTCCTTATAAAAGACTCCAGTCATCCCATGCTTATTCCAGAATGATTTTATCACTAGGCCTTTACTTACAACTGTGAAGACCCTATTTTCAAGTATCGTCACATTCTGAAGTTCCCATGTGCAGGAATTTTGGGGAAAACTATTTAGTCCACTACATGCATGAAA
The DNA here is from genome assembly GCF_001890085.2 of Hipposideros armiger. Taxonomy (NCBI): domain Eukaryota; kingdom Metazoa; phylum Chordata; class Mammalia; order Chiroptera; family Hipposideridae; genus Hipposideros; species Hipposideros armiger. Next base: position 2,018,785 of record NW_017731565.1, on the reverse strand, counting down.
ATTTAAGCTGTGGAAATTGCATAAGTCAAAACACCGGTTTGATTCCTTTTCTGCCATTTACTGGCTGCAAGATTTTGGGGGAAACAAACTGTGAACCCCAGAATTCTCACTGGAGGCTGAAAATAATGATAATGATTCCTATCTTATAAAGTAACATGAGGATTAGAAATTATGCATGTAAAGCACCTATATACTCTGACTTGGAAATAGGGAATATTTATTGATTGGGTATTAAAAGTTTGTCCAAAGTAAAATTTTAATAATAAGCAGTTTAAAGCTTTGAATTAAAGTGTTCCTGAGACAAAAAAAAACCACAAAAAAACCCCACAACAACAACAACAAAAAAGAAACTTTCCTACAGATTGCATTCTCTTGGCAAATGTGGGATTGCATTAAAATTTTAATTAGGGGGCTGTTGAGATGAGATCTTTTTAAATAAAGTATGTTTATATGTTTATATTAATATTTGTTATGCTTTGTGTTTACTCCATTTAGGATAAGTTGCTAATGGCCTCTGACTTAACTTTTGAATATACAGGGCAAAGTACCTATCATATGTAACCCAACTGTAGGGCTTCCAGGACCACAAACCATGAATGAATCTAAGGAACCTCTTACAAGGAAAGTATGCAGTAAAATGGTGATTGAAAACAATAGTGAAAACAAAAATACAATTTTAAAAAAGGGGAATCTGTATTATCCTACAATGTCTCAAGTTAGGAAGTTTAAAACTGTTTGTTCAGAGGGTTACAATTAAGGCGCTTGAATTAGATATTAAATGGTAATATTTGAGACAGTTGAGTTCAATTAATAATTGTTTTAGGACATTTGTAGTGATTTCATTGATACATTTCTGAATATGCATATTTCATAATTTTGTTAACCAAACCACTTCAAGATTTCCTTTTCTTTTTTATTTTTCATATTCTCATTTGAAAAGAACATGTGTCTTGAATTTTAAGATTCAGTAAAAGAGACTTCATTTAATACTGTTTTTTCTCACACATTAAAACATTATATGGTTGTTAAAATGAACTAATTCAACATGTATTAACATGGATATGATTTGGAAACTCAAGTTGTGACACATAAACAAGTTGCAAAATAAATTTTGTATATTTAATAAGAAAATGGCAATGTTACATATTCCTCATGTTTACAAAACGTGTGTATTTAAAAGTATGAAACATGAATGAGATTGGACACACCAATGTCATAGTAATAATTACTATCTGAGCATGTCTGGTTGAAAAAGGATTGGAGATGCATGGAACTTTAGCTGTTAATATTTTGCTGTTAATATTTTATTTGACAGAGAAAGAGAGAGACACATATTTGAAATAAATGTGGCTAAAATTAACTTATTTCTTCTGTGTACACTCATTTTTAAACTGTTACAATGATTTAGCCATCAGATTGAGGGTAATCTACTAGCAGAGTTCCTGTCTAATGAAAACACAACAAACAACAGCAATTACCCCAAAAGATAAAACAAGTAATAAGTACCAAACCAAACCAAAAAAGAAACCAGTATTTCTTTTTATATTAAATGACTACAAATACAATGAGCCAAATCCTTCTCTGCATTTTTAGAAAAGAGAAAAATGCCACTAATTTTCATAATCATTTTGTTCTTTCTCCTTCCCCAGTCAAATGCAGTCTTATTCTTACTTTGAGCAGAAGCTCACCCAGGACGAGCCAAGCCACCAGCACCGCTGACCTCAGACAGGGCCCTGAATCCGGGTGACATGCAGCTTAGCATTCAAAAGTTGCTGGGGTCGGTGGACCGACCGTCTCCTCCCTTCAACTACACAGTGTATGATGGTTGTTTGCACAAATACTGTGCAGAACTTCATCTGTGGACATGAGGCTACCTTAGAAAGAGTTTAGATTTCGTGAAAAAAAGTGAAGAGAGGTTGGGCCGGCCGAGTGGCGCGATGGTTGGGAGCTCGCTTGGGATGCCAGAGGGCCCCGGTTCGGATCCCACATGTGAGGGCCGGTGACACTGCCCTCCACGGCTGGGATGCTGAACAGCAGCTCAGCCTGGAGCTGGGCTGCCTATGAGTCGCCGGCGACGGCGTGGGTTGCAGTCCTTGTGGCAGTGGATTGCCATGGGCTACCGTGTGTGGCCAGCAGCCAGCATGAGCGGCCAGCAGCCTCAGTGAGCGGCCGTCCAGAAGCCGGCGACTGATCTGCCTCACCCGGGAAGAGCGCAATGATGGTGCCAACTTGGGCCAGTGAGGCGGCATCCTCCACAACTAGATTGAAGAACAAAAACGACAGCAGCTTGTCTGTTCCCCTTTCCCCAATTCCCCAGCACTGTTCCCATCCCCCCAATTCCCCAATAAAAATCTTATAAAAAAAAAAAGTGAAGAGAGGTTGAGCAAAATGGTAAAGAGGTTTTGCCAATTTGGAACTTGGGAAGTGTTATGGACATAACATTTGTGTCCCCCCAAAATTCATACCTTGAAACCCCACCCACCAACGTGATGGCCTCTGAAGGTAATTAGGATTAGATGAGATTATGAGGGTGGAGCTCTCAAGAATAGGCTTAATGCCCTTATAGCAGCGGTTCTCAACCTTCCTAATGCCGCAACCCCTTAATACAGTTCCTCATGTTGTGGTGACCCCCAACCATAAAATGATTTTCGCTGCTACTCTGTAACTATAATTTTGCTACTGTTATGAATCGTAATGTAAATATCTTTTTGTTTTCCAATGATCTTAGGCGACCCCTGTGAAAGGATCATTTGACCCCCAAAGGGGTCGCCACCCACACATTAAGAACCGCTGCCTTATAGGAATCAGAGAGTTTGCTTTCTCTCTCTGCTCTCTGATATGTGAGAATGCAAGAAAAAGTCAGAAGTGTGCAATCTGGAAGAGGGCTTTCCTCAGAACCCAACTTTGCTGGCACCCTGACCTTGGACTTCCAACCTCCAAAGTTGTAACAGATAAGTGTCTATTGTTTATAAGCCACCTCATCTATAGCACTTTTGTAATCGCAGCCCAAGGTGACTAACACAGGAAGTATAAAAAATATAGCCTTAAAAATGTCTAAATTATAGTCTCAAACTATTTCAATCAAATGTCTCTCTATTCTGCATAGAACTAAAATTTTAAAAATGAAGTTTACAGTCCTCTAAATCCATTTACAAAGTATTGGAGAGGGCCAGTCGAGTGGCTCAGTTGGTTAAGAGCTCACTCAAAAGTTTGAGCTCTGTGCAACAGCAGTTCGAGTCCCAGCCAGAGCTGAGCTGCCGCTGAGCTGCCAAAAGGTGGCAGGATGGCTCAGCAAAAAAAAAAAAAAAAAAAAAAAAGACTTGGAGAATCATTTCTATTTGTTTAAATATTAAAATAGTAGGTTTAAATATTAAATAAGTTTAAGGTTAAAATACTAAATTAATAACTATATTAGAAAGTGTAACATCCACCTTTTTATTACAGAATTCAGGTGGAAAAACTAATAGAGGGCTGTGTCTTTTCACTTAGGTAATAATTCTATAATTGGGAAGCTTGGTCTAACTTCTGGGCACATATGCCTCAATTATGACTTAATGGATTAAACAACCAAAATCATTTGCAACTTCCAAATCTGACTGTTAATTTTGTGTGCTAGCAAAGAAAAATTTGATCAAATTAAGATTATCAAATTAATTTTTTACACCACTTATTTCAAATTAATTGCCTGTATCTTTTCTAGTATATTGATGTTATACAAAAGCAGGTGTCTCATTTTTTTTTATTTAATTAGCTGTTCAACTACAGGTTTTATACATATATAATATATACATATATAATGTATATATTATATATAAGGTACATATTATATATATTACATATATTGTGTTATATTTATAATGATATATATGTATATATACTGAAATATGTAGTTAGTTTCCACCTATTTTTGGATGACTGATTTACTTTTATAATTTACTATGTGATTCAGGAGAATAATAGGCTAGGTTTTAAAACACTTGTTTTGATTAATATCTGTATTAAAGCTTTAATCTCATTGATTAAACAGAAAAGTATTGGGCCAGCTGAGTGGCGCGATGGTTAAGAACTGGCTTGGGACACCAGAGGGCCCTGGTTCGGATCTCAAATATGAGGGCATGTGACACTGCCCTCCACAGCTAAGATGCTGAACAACAGCTCAACCTGGAGCTGGGCTGCTGTGAGTCGCCGGTGACGGCCTAGTTTGCAGCCCCTGTGGCAGTGGGTTGCCATGGGCTACCGTGTGTCGCCAGCAGCCAGCGTGAGCGGCCAGCAGCCACAGTGAGCGGCTGTCCAGAAGCTGGAGACTGATCTGCCTCGCCTGGGAAGAGCGCAATGATGGTGCCAAGTTGGGCCAGTGAAGCAACGTCCTCCACAACTAAACTGAAGAACAAAAGGACAGCAACTTGTCTGTTCCCCTTCCCCCAATTCCCCAGCACTGTCCCCACCCCCCAACTCCCCAATAAAAATCTTAAAAAAAAAAAAGAAAAGTATTACTGAAAAAAGAAAGTGTTACTTAATGATTGAAACAAAACTAAGGACATTTAGAGACTAGTCACAATACCTGATTTAGAATGATCTTGGATTAATCGATTTCCACGTTTTTTATGTCTTTCAAAAGCTAACCTCATCTTAAGTGAATGGAAGAAAAGTGGGGGAAAGTGTAGACTTATAGGTTGGCCACTTTGGGTCCTTAGGGAAATCTACTGAGCTAATGAAAATGTTTACTAAGCCAGCTCTAATTTCCTTTAGGATTACTTTTAAAGATGTTTTCTTGAAACACTGCCTGTCAAACTTAACATTTTGGAAAATCATTTTAAGGCTATCTTCTGAGGATTTAAAAAATTCTACTCCCATGCCTTCTTTTTGATCTGTTATACAATATAATATGAAATATATCTAATAAACCCATAATTTCTAGATTATTATTACTATTATTAAAATATTAAAAGTTATAATTTAATATTTAAAAATATTAAAATAGTTTTCTTTGCATTTTCTTTCTCTGAAGACTATTTAAGAACAGGCCTATACATAATTTCGTAATTATTTCAATTGCTTTTTTTTTAACTTTTCACATTACACAGAAATCCTTCAACCAGATTTGAAAAAAGAAAAGTTGAAGTAAAAATGGCATTGGATTCAAAAGAATTGACTAATTTTTTGCTGCATTTCTTACCAGTAGTGTAATCCCAACATATTTAACTATCCTGAGATTCAGAGACTGTAAATGGAAGCCATAGCATTTCTTTGAGGCTTAGATAATAAAATGTATTAGAAGAGCCTAGTCGAGAGATCCCCTGATACCAAATACTCTCTCAGTAGATGGTATTTTCCTGTTATGATGGTTCTCATAATTCTAGCTGATTGGCATCAAGAATTGCAACCTTCTCCTTCCAAATCTCTTCTCTATTACAAACTGGGAACATTACCCATCACTGCCTCAGGTTATGCTGTTTGAATCCTTGTAGTTGCCTCCGTGGCTTCATTATAGCACTGTGAAGTCCTTAAATTAAATAGAAGTAGAAGGTATAAAGATTGTTGTTCATTAATTACTTTAATTCTTGTTTATTAGCACTTTGTTTTTGCCTCATTAAATTTCAATCAAAACTATAACTGAAGGAAGGAAAAGGCTCCTACTCTCTGAGAAACTGGAAGACGCTACCTGAGCAAAGCCTTTTCTGGTTGCCTGGAAAAGGATTCTGAGAGTGAGGAAGAACAATTCTTTCATCCAAGGGAATTTGGCAGTGCTTCTACTGTCAGTTCTTCTTCAGTCTTCTCGACCTTTAAACCTCCATTAAATGCTGTTAAATATCGAGTAAAACCTAAATCTTTTACAGAAAGAGTTATTAGAACATCATCCCTTGATAAATTACTTCCTAGTTATGGAACGCTACTATTGTCTCTTCGTTGGACCCATAAAATATACAGCTGAAATACAGATGAATTGAAGTCAAGTGCACAACCAGTGAATCTAAAAGGTGTGACATTTAACAAGAGATTAGGAATTTCTGCATGAGGTAAGTATTCTTAAACTGTATACAAATAGAAGAAAAGAGAAAGTTTTTATTTTTTGAGCTAAGATCCTGTATATTCATAACCTTTTCCCATTTAAATGTGTGTATCTCCTTTTACATACAAGGTCATGTGTGATGGTCATAACTGACAAGATACTCAGCAGCCAGCAACTGCCATTAGCTGGTAAGCACTGTTTTTTCTGAATTCAAGATTCATTGGCTTAGTTAGGGTGGTTTTAAGTTGGGAAAGGAAACAATCAACCAAGAATTGTAGGTAATGATGTATGGGGCAAGTTACTTGGAAGATATTTAATGAATGATGGCAGAGGGATGATTTTGCTTTTTGATATTTAATATGTGGACTTTGAAGTCCCCAACTGCCCCCAAAGTCGAGCATCTGACTACTGGACTGCAGCCAGGCAACATTGAGCTCCCCCCACTTAGAACAGGCACTTATTGCCAGTTGTGATAAGTCAATCAACTAATGAGTCGAATAAAGAAGTAATTAAAGTGTAAAACAGCAGGAAGGAGACTTGCTTTTCAAAGATACTGTAATACTTAAGGTTAATTCAGAGTAGCTTACTTACATTGCACCAGGTCTTTCTAAAATAAAATCTGGTGGCTCTTCAAGCTTGTTAATCCTGGTGAATTAATTGATCATTATGGCTGTTTACTATTGTCATAGAATCAGTGGAAAGCTCAAACTTTTTATTTTAATTCTTTATAAGGGCCACTATGTATAGGAACTAAAAGGTTTGCGGGGGAAGGGGGCAGGGAAACAGATTTAAAGCATCGGTTGTCTTAATAATTGTGTCAAGAGTATGTGGATCAATTGTGCATTTAACTAACTTTCCTTGTAGCACTGTGTAGAAGAATAAATGCACATAAACAGTATTTTGACAATATCTGCATGTTCTTTGAATAATCCTTCAGTTGATGTTTATTATATCTCTGAGGCAGTTCTTTTATTTGAACACAACTTTAAATTATAATGGAAATCAATGGAACTATATGATTAAAGACACAAGTACTCTATCAGATGCACATTTTTCTAGAATGCATTTGTGGTCACATTGTTCAACCTAGTGCATTGCTGCTGAGAGGCTGGAGACGTTCTTATGACAGTTCCAAATATGTTTTAGAACAAGCGAAATTAGTTTACAAATTAGGAAAATCTCTTCATTTTATTTCTTCATTAATTCCTACAAAGAAAGTGGATATATAGTGTTATCCCACTTTCAGATTAAGAAGTCTGGGTACAGGGCAATTATTAACCTTGCTCAAGTTCACAGAATTTTTAACTGTTCTAGCAAGAGTTGATACACTGATCTTGAACTACATGTATATACTTTTAATCACTGTGTTTTGGTGTTAGCAAAAACCTAAATTGTAGTTGGGAGGAAATTTTAACTTTAAATATACTGTTAATACCTTGTAGTGAAGAGTAATTTTAATAGAGAATATACTCACTTCTTTCTAAGTAGAATAAACAAACAGGTGTGTTTAAATTTCTTTACCATCCAATGTTATTTAAGCAGAACATGTTAAGATTTCAATCTTTCCTAGAGATCAATATTGAATGTATATTGCATTTGGTGTTGTCTTGCCCTTTAACTCTGATACAGTTATTTCTATTTGCAAATCACTTTAGTATGCAGGTGATATTTTATACATAATCACATATACATGTGGGAATAACTAGACAAATCCCAGCATGGTTTAGAGTAATGGTTTTCAAATTTAGAACCATCAAAATCATTTGAAACGCTCTTAAAAGAGATTTGTGGGCTCACCTCTGGGGTTCCTTAGTTAGTAGGTTTTGAATGGGGTCTAAGAATTTGCCTTTCTAACAAGTTGCCAGGTAATACTGATGCTGCTGATTGGGAGACTGAACTTTGAGGAGAACTGGTGTGGAAGGAAGTAATTCTTTGGAAATGAAATATCCCATGGGGTGAATCACATATTTGCTACTTCACTATATGCACAATTTGGGACAAGATACTTTATATATCTCAGTTATTTATCATAAAAATATAATCTACCTCACATCTACCTTGGGAAACTGCAATCAGTCAATGTATAATGCATGACATTTCATAGGTATTTAGATATATTCTCTTTTGGTGTGCTTTCTTTCATAATTTATAAACATTTTTCTGTTCTATTAAGTATCCCTCTGCTTGGTCCATTAGGTTGCACATTCTTTTTAAAGTCCGTCATTCTTCCTCTTATTTTATTTTACTGACTTCTTCTAATATTAAAATATGTGAATTGATAGTCAAAATCAATAGATCTTGTGATTTCTGCTTTTATATGTTCACTGAAGAAGGCTTTGCCTCAATATTAGATATACATCTACTCATATGTTCTTCTACTTAATTTCTGTTTTGATATTTACTATTTAGTCAGTGAGATGATATGTATATAATGTGGTGTGTGCATGTATTTGTGTGTATGTTTATCGAGAGAGGGAGAGAAATAACTCAAACCCAAATCAGCTCCTAACTAGATTGACAGAATGTCCCTTATTAAAAGTCTGACAGAAGAAGAGGTGTGTTCATTTTTCAACAAATGATATTTAATCAAGAAGTACAAGGGACACCTAAAAACATGCAAAGAAAAAAACAACTCACTGTCAAGAGATAAAGCAACTTATTGTATGAGGCTTAACAATGGCCTAAATATTGAATCTATCACACAGGGATTTTTAAATAACTACAAATAGCATGTTTAAAAATCTAGTAGAAAAGATAGAGAACACGAATGAAGAGAAGAGGTATTTAATCGGTTACATGAAACTATTGAGAGAGTTAAATATAAATGTTAGGTATAAAGATAACTGTATCAGGGCCGGCTGAGTGGCACATGGTTAAGAACTGGCTTGGAACGCCAGAGGGCCCCAGTTCGGATCCCACATATGAGGGCCAGTGACACTGCCCTCCACAGCTAAGATGCTGAACAACAGCTCAACCTGGAGCTGGGCTGCTGTGAGTCGCCGGCGACGGCGTAGGCTGCAGCCCCTGTGGCAGTGGGTTGCCATGGGCTACCGTGTGTAGCCAGCAGCCAGCGTGAGTGGCCAGCAGCCGCATTGCCGTCCAGAGGCGGGCGACTGATCTGCCTTGCCCGGGAAGAGCGCAATGATGGTGCCAACTTGGGCCAGTGAAGCAACATCCTCCACAACTAGACTGAAGAACAAAAAATGACAGCAACTTGTCTGTTTCCCTTCCCCCAATTCCTTAACACTGTTCCCATCACCCCTATTCCCCAATAAAAGTCTTTAAAAAAAAAAAAGATCACCGTATCAGAGATGAAGTCCATCAAAGGGCTCATCCCCTGATGGGCAAGGCTGAGGGTAAATCAATAACTTGAAAATGGGTTAAAATATTATCCAAAATGAAACAAGAAGAGAATGAAGAGTATAAAAAAATTAATAAATAACAAGGCATCCAAGAGTTGTGAGACATTAAAAAATATATAATGTACATATAATTGCACTTATAAAGAAGACAATGAGAAATATGAAGTAGAATAAATATTTGAAGAAGTCATAGATTAGAATTTTTGAAAATTAACCAAAGAAAATAAATCATGCATTCAAAAACCTTAGACAACGCTGAGCAGAATTTTAAAAAAGTAATATCATAGTCAAAATGCTGAAAGACATCCAGGGAGACTTAGAGGTGTGGGAAACTTTATATCCAGAGAAGAAATGATAAGAATAAGAGAAAACTTTTTATCAAAATTGATGTAAGCCTGAAAGCAGTGGAATAATGCCTTTAAAGTACTGAAAGAAAAGAAAAAAAAAAAAAGAAAGACAAAAACAAATACAAAACAAAACTGTCAAATCAAGATTCTATGCCCAGGAAATTTTTTTCTAAAATGAAGTCAAATGAATTTTTTTTTTCAACTAAACAAAAACTGAGTGAATATACTTCCAGCAGACTGCACTTCAAGATATGCAAAAGAATGGACTGAGGCAGGAGCAGTATGATTTCAGGTTAAATTCTTGACCTGTTTGAAGAATTGGAGTGGCAAAAAATGAAAGTAAATAGAAAAGACATCATTTCTTTTTACTTTAATTGCTTCAAAATATAACTCACTGTGTAATGCAAAAATAGTAATAACTTACTATGGGGTTTATATGGTGTTCAAAATTAAAATGTATGATAACATAAACTATGGGAGAGCAGAAAAGGAAACATTTTTAAATTTCTTATTCCTGAAGTTGTATGTCACAGATTTATATTCATATATTTATGCATACTTCTATATATTTATATAATTTAGTACATATACCATGGAGATAGATAGATGATAGATAGATAGATAGATAGATGATAGATATAGATAGATAAATAGATAGATGGATAGATGATAAGTAGATATAGATAGATAAATAGATAGATGGATAGATAGATATTCATGATAGTAGGATTTCCTAGATAGTTATTTCCTTTTATTGTTGCAATGTTAACCATTGAAAAGTGTGTGTTAAATTATTTAACTATATGATATCTTAGTGCTTTCATTCAATTTTTTCACTTGATTTCTCAGCTCACACGTTTTGTCATTTGGCTAAATTCATTTGACTATTCAAACTATAACGTTATTTTTTTTTCAATAATTATTTTTATTTAAATGCCCAGATCTCTGCTTGAATCCTCTTTAAAGTTACCTGATGCTGTTTTATGTTTTTCTTTAAGGGTATTGTCTGGTTTAAATTTCTGTCTTTTCTGCACCATTAACTCTACTTTCTCTGTGGTTGGTTGTTCAGTGTGCTCTTCTACTTGTATAATCTTTGTGATCCTGAGATGTCTTCTTAATGCACTTTATGATTTCATGCTATCCTGGAAGTCTTAGCTATATGCATTATGCCATATATATTGCTTTTTAGCAATATGCTTAGCTATATGCTCTGTGATACCAAATGTTGGAATGTGGGAAAGATGCTAAACCTAAGCTGTGGATTTGTCCCCTCTAGGAGAGTTTAGGAAAGAAAGGGGGATGGAGCCCCTCAAGGCAAAAAACCTACTATAGTTATAAAGTGTGTCTTGCCTCTTCTCTTTTATAACCTACCACGTAGCTGGGTTCTTAGGGGAACTTCCCAGTGCTTCTGTGTTGACTGATTGCAGGTCTTTCCAAGATCTTCTCTGAGTTGTAATTATCAAGCATGTGGTGCAGGATAAGCATTTGGAGGAGGAGACATTCAGACGCTTGTCTCTGAGTGTTCTTGATAGCATTCCTTCCAGCTGGATTTTAGGGTTGGACTGATGTTATTATGCACCTCTGGCAATTCTGGACTAGCAAGATTGCTTGCTCTATAGTAGAATGGGACTAGCAGTGTCCAAACACTAAATGGTTGAGAAAAGATCACAAGTAGCAAGTTTTTCTCTAGCTTATACCTGCTCTTGACACCTAGCTGCCTTCTAGGAGATGTCGTCATTGTCACTAGCTGTACTCTGGAACCTACCTTACTTTTGTCTTCCTTGAGAGTTTTCACGTAGCATGTGACTTACATGTTAATGACTGTTATATGTACATATTTTTTAAAAGTATCTTGTTGAAAGTTTTATGTATTTGTGCATTTTCTTAGTTTTATAATCTATGAAGAAAAATTATCTTAATTTTCCAGGGAACATGACAAAATAAGATAAACATCATTTGTGGGATTTTTTTCCAAACTTGCACACAATTCCATTACCCTTACTGTTATGGTGGGGAATTGTGCTGTGAAACATAAGCTGCAAACCTCAAGTGTTGGGCAATAAGAAAATCATGAAAAACTTCTACTTTGGACAAATAGAATCCTAGGCCATTTCCTTTTAAAATATTACAAATAACATTGTTGAGTTTGAAACTAAGGGCTACATATTTAAAGTCTTTAATTTTTTCTATTTTTAAGCTACCTAAGAATACTTGTTAATTTAATTTTAACGGGAATTACAGGTTTTTATCAAGATTTCTGTTATGCTTAATATCTAATATTAAACCTTCATTCTATACATTTAATAATGCTTTTTAAAATTTTCTCTGAATAATCAATAGTTTTGTTATCAAAGCAAAGTGTATCAGATTTAATATAAAATCATACTTAATTGAGGAAGGAGATACTCTAAGGTAGCCCTTAGCTTGAATGAGATGCCATTGTTGTTTTAATTAAGGTTTTGAATTTATTTATTAAACTTTTGAATATATTATATATATATATATATATATGTATATGTACATATGTATATATATAATTTTAAATTATACCCCTGCATGTGTTTAAAGGGACTTCTATTTTAATATACAAAATTTATCTTGTCCTAGCTTAAGAAAACATAATTATGTTCCTACAAATTATAATAACACACTTTAAGAAAATGGATCCTTTTCTTGGTTTACAAATAACCGTTGCTTGTGATTTTGTTATGATTTTCCCTATTAATTTAAATAGTAATAAATTGGTGGATTTGAAAACGGAATTGACCTCTTTGATACTTAGATTTCTTACATCTCATGGATGTGGCCTATTTGTGACTGTTCTCTAAATGAAAGGGAAAATTTTAAAAAGATAAGAATTATCTTCTCTCACAGAGATGTGCTAAATGAAAGGTGCTAAAAGATGTGGTAAAGAATGTGAAGGATTAAAAATAATGCTGGGCTGGAAATGTTTTCTTCCTACTTTTGTTTACTCTTCTTGAATTATGCTTGATATTATTTGGATATCAAGTTTTCTTATGGGAGGGCCTAAAGTCAAAATGTATTTTTCACAAATGAAAGAAAATACAGAAAAAAGGCAGCAAAAACATGTCTCAGGGATAATATCCTAAGTTTGTTTGTTTGTTTGTGAGATTTGGGGACTTTGTAATTTAGAAAGCTCCTCATGGTGTATTAATTAACTGAAAACAAGAACGATTGTGGCCAAACAGCGTATATATTGAGATGGTGCAGTGTGCTGGGAGGGCCTAAGCAGGCAATTGTGTTGTGAAACCACCATGAAAAGACTCAGGAAGAAAACAGCTTTTTGAAAATTGCACCTTTTGGTGTGTCAGTGACATGAAACTGATGGCGTTAGGTGGAATAATGACTTAAGACGTGAATCCTTCCTCTCTTCAGACAGGCACCTCTCTTTAGAGCCGCTCATTAGGTCTCAAACAGGATTTAGCAAGCGCCATTGTTATACCATTCACAAAACTGCTAAGTACAATAGTTTTGATTGTACATGATTACTCTCCTTGGGAGTTATCCAGAGATGGTACATCCGGGGAGAAGCCCATCAGACTCCCCGTGCTCACAGTCCCAGAGAGCCTGCACTGTGGGGTAGGGTGTGGTGCTGGCACACACTACCTCAGCTTTGACCCAGTCCACAGCATTCATTTCATTTCAAAAGCAAGGCTTTGAGGTTGGATCCATCAGCCATCTCCTCATCACCTTGTAGCCAAAAACTTTCTTTTCTAATAATGGCTGTGATTCCAGGCTCCTGGGGGACTTCTGATGTCACAGCTTGTAGAGGAACACCACCATAAATGTTGTAAGGCAGAGAAATACGAGGACAATGCTTTCCACTTGTGTGTACGCATTAGTAGTTGCCAAGAGTTTTCAGATCAGCCTTAAGGAAAATTGCTATTTGTTATTTTTAGTGTTTGCCCTGGGAAGTAGATTTTCTTTTGCATTTGCAACACTTGTGAGAAAGGTATAGATGTGCCAATGACCTTTCCTGGTCTAATAAAGATTGCATAGCTGATAAAATGAGTCAATGTCCCACCAAAGCCTTGATAATAAACTACTGAATGGTTGGTCCTCATGACTTTCCTTATAATTTAGTTTTAACTAGCATTGCAATTGATGCTTCAATAAGCTATCCACTGGGGTGTGTGTGTGTGTGTGTGTGTGTGTGTGTGTGTGTGTGTGTGTCTGCATACATATTTCACTTATACATGATTATCTAATGAAAGTGGTCATCACTCTGTACCATCTGGCATTTTAAGATTAAAAACACTCAGGAAAAACAGGAATACATTTAGTGTTAAAAGGTATGAAGTGAGGTGAAAAAGAGCTAACGGAAAGGCTTTAAAAGGCTGGCTATCAAAACTTAAAACTACACAGGTTTTATTATGGATCAGTTCTTAGATTGTGCTTTGTGCTTCCAAACAGTAGTAGAATTATCCTTGTCTCAGAACTTCAAAGTGATCCTTCCCAGATACAGTTTGGGAATGGAAGTTTCAGAAGTAATCTTTCTGTGAAGAAATGGCCTATCTGACCTAATTGTGCCATCTTTTTGTCTCTTTTTCTTTATCTCTTCTACCACCTGGAGGAAAGCTGCGTGGGAAGCAAAAATTTCTCTTCTCACTATGTTTTGCACATTGTCAGAATTTATTAACACAGTATTTTCAGAAGAATGACAGGGTTATTAGACATTTCATGGCAGAAACTCAAAAACAATTTTGCATCCTGTTTGGTCAAAACTTGTAAAATTTTCAAGAACCACAGACACAAAAGTGGTCTTTCAATGCATGTGTTAAATGCAGATTTGCCAATATGATAGAACTTGCACTGGGGAGAGAAAAACGGAGAGTCAAGTGAATAAAGTCATATTATGCATTAGCATGTGTGAGGTAGTTGCTGTTATAATTTATGATAAACACAGACCAGACTCATGAAATATATAAATACCTTTATTTAGAAGGCCTAACCTATGGACGCCCCATATGGAACATGATTTGTGTCTGTACCATGCCAGAAAAATCAGTTAAATATTTTAAAATACTAAAAATAAATTTTAAAAATGCTGTCAGAAAGGCACACAAGAAAAAACTCAAGTTAGTTTTGCCATTATGGTTTAAGAGAATAAGAGCATACTTTCAACTGTAGAATGAGAGAGTAAGAAATATAGAGGTAAAATCCCAATTACTATAGAAAGATTTTTAACTTGTTTGCCGCCAAGACTAATCATATGACAAAATTACAAAATAATTGATTTTCTCTTGTCATCTAAACCACAGCACTGCTAGTTATACTCGCCATGTATACCAGGGACCCAGAATTTCCTGCTACCAACTGTGCTACTCTGGTAGTCCCCTTCAGAATTGCTTGTTTTGATTCTCACCCCATCCCATCTCTGATACTTTGTGGTCCATTGCTTCTCACTTAGAGGTTGATGAAAAGCAATCTGATAAACAAATTCTTACTAAGGTTTAATTACTTAACAGCTTGATTATTAAATCTCCAAGGGTATTTGGATTTTGAATAGAGGACTCTTGGATGTTAAAAGTCTTAATTCAAAGAATTAATTAGTGGATTTGTTTTAGTGGGGAAGAAGACATTTTAGGGGGTACAAAAGGCAACAGGAATATTTTGGATATACTCCATAATTTTGAGGTACAGCAAGTCAAGTAGAAACAGTACTATATTTTGAGTAAAATTTCTATACCTACTATCGTTTAAATTATTATTTTGGACAGATCACTTTATCTTTGAATCTCAGTTTTCTCCTGTTTATAATAGAACTAATAATAGTTATGCTACCAAGGGTTGCTAGGAATGAATGTGAAGTAAGTAAAAGTTCTTTGTAAAGTATAAATGTACATTACCATTATTTCATACATGCATTAAAATGATTTTTTACTCCTAAATTTTTTTAATTCAATCAAGTACCTGTAAGGACAGCCACCAGTGAGATGGCTGAATTTTTAATTAACAAAGTTTATTTTATGTACATATATATATGTATATATATATATATATATATATGTATGTATATATATATATATATACATATATATATATGCTTACTAAATATATTGTTTGCATCTTAAAGTTTTTTTTAAATATCAACAAAACATGAACAGAGGAATATGTGAGCAAGAACAAATTATAATAAGAAATGAAATATAGCATGGCTCTAAGAGTGGTTCTAGGCAGAATAATGATAAATTAATTGATAATTGTTAAAACACCAAAGGAAACAAAATGGGAATTTAAGGTCTTCATAGAATTAAAAGGTCTGGAGAGATATAGATATATTACTTAGCATATATGGTATAATTAATATAGAACAATGAGAAAAGTAATCATTTACATCCTATTATCAAAGCTGCAATATAAGTATACAGTATCAATACATAATTTTCGGTAGAACAAAGTGATATAGCATATAGGACACTTTGGGAGTACCTATCAAAATTTAACATGTGTGTATGATCTAATAGTTTTTAAATTTTTTTCATAGTATGTGAGTACATAGAAAAGCTTTATTTTTTAATAGTGATTATGTAGAGACAACTGAATATCTATTTGTTAAGAAACATTTAAAACAATCTTGAAACTGGAAAGGAGAGAATGTGTCAGTTCAAGTCTGAAGCCCAAGAATGGACAGTGATGATAAAAAAGCAGCTACCTCACAGAAAACTCATGATTACTAGTCAGAGCCGACTGCTTGTGAGAGTCTTAAAAATGCATGCAATTGAATATCTCCATAAATAACAATAAGGAAATCAGGGAAAATGGAGAAAAAACAAGAGGAAATTGGATAAATGTTTTTATTTACATACAGAGGGGATTTATGGATTCTATATTCAATAAGCATTAGTATAAGGTCTATTCTAAAAATGATATCATAGATTTGCAGCTATGTGTGTTGTTAACATTTTAATATGTCACCAATTCATGTTGTAATTTATTTCTTTAATTGATTTGTTAAACTAGTGGATCAAAGAATTGCCACACACAATTTATCTTTTCAGGCATGTAAGGCATTTGGCAAAACCTTTAAGATTCCTTATGATCACCAGAGGAGTAAGGTGTTAATAATCACTTAGCAAACTTTTCTGGACTGTGAACAGAGGACATAGAGTCACTGCTAATAGAATGGACAGACTGTAAGCAACAGAGGAAAAAACAGGTAGTGAGCTAGTGCCTAGACTCTGGATTCAACCCTAAGTATGGACCTGAGTTCAGAAATGTTCTACCTATTTGATCTTTGGTCAATTTGTTGTTATTTAATCTCTCCAAACCTCAAGCTTTTCCTTATGTCATTTGAGGATTAAAATGATGTCTACATTAAGATTGATGAAAGAATTAAACAGGAACTAAATAAAACGTGCTTAGTAAAATTGTGAGCATCTAGTATTAAAATAAATACAGAGAAAATGTATTAATTAGAATCATTTAGGCAGAGCATAGTCTTTTTAGCATCAACAGTAGCACGAGCAGAGACAGAAAATACTTGAATATCATAATGTCTCTTCCTACTGTAAAGAGGGAAGGCAGCTCTTCCTCCACAAGGTTGATAAGCACATATTATTCTCCTATTGGGTTAAAGAATATCACAGTTGAGACAACAAAGCTGTTGATATCTGCAGAAGTTTTATTTTTCTAAGAGGCTTTCTGTGTAAGTTCTCAGTTTTTCATTTAACATTTTCTTCATGTACACTTAAAATAAATCTTCAATATCTACAATAAGTTCAGAATATGTGTTCTTTGTATCCTAAGAGAGCACATCATAACCAAATAAAAACTCAAAAAGATGAATTTTTCCAAACTAAAAAAATAATAATAATAAAATAATAATAGTAATAATAATGAATAATAATGCTTAAATGTAATGCTGCCACATATTTAAGCAGGGTACTCAACTTCTTGTACCTTTGTTTTTGCTTGTTTGTGTTTTTTTTAAATCAGTAGATAACATTAGGTTTTTGTTTTGTTTTGTTTTGTTTTGTTTTGTTTTGTTTTAAGATTTTTATTGGGGAACCGAGGGAAGGGACACAGAGAAGTTGCTGTCGTTTTGTTCTTCACTCTAGTTGTGGAGGACATTGCTTCACTGGCCCAAGTTGGCACCATCATTGCGCTCTTCCTGGGCAAGGCAGATCAGTCGCCAGCTTCTGGACGGACACTCACGGCGGCTGCTGGCTGCTCATGCTGGCTGCTGGCTACACATGGTAGCTTATGGCAGCCCACTGAAAAAGGGGCTGCAGCCCACGCCATCGCCAGCGACCCACAGCAGCCCAGCTCCAGGTCGAGCTGTTGTTCACCATCTTAACTGCAGGGGGCAGTGTCACTGGCCCTCATATGTGGGATCCGAACCAGAGCCCTCTGGCATCCCAAGCCAGCTCTTAACCAATGCGCCACTCGGCCGGCCCCAGCATTAGGTTTATAGTTATTTTAAATAATATAATCAAGATTAAATGCTTACTGTGGTTTTGGCTGATAATGAACAATCACAAAATTATGTTTATCATTATTATCAGATGAGGAAATTGGTAAACAAAGAGTGTTTGGAACAGATAGGCAAGATTCCTTAGGACAAAAACTAAATATTGGACTCAATGGCAAGTGGGGTATGATCCAAGGGGATGAAAACACCATCACACAGATAATGAGATTTTATGTTGCATTAAGTAGAAGTACTGAGTTTTTGTGATGATAAATAATTGTTTTACTTTACACATTTAATATCATATAGAAGACTTAGTTGGGGGAGTAATATTTTAGAAGGACTTGCACAAACTATAGGTATGGTAAAGAAGATGAAGCAATTGATAACATTTCATTTGAAAATGAGAATTATCTAAAATTGTTACTCTTCAAATATCTAAAAAGCTTGCATGCATGAAATGAGTAATAGATTAGGATTCGGTGGAGAATATTATTAGATTTTGAGTCAGATTTTTGACTCAAGGGAGAAAGAATCAGATTTTGAGCAAATATATGGACAAATATTAAGAAGATCTGTCTGATAACTCAGTGAAATATCTTAGGGATTGGCATTTTCATTTTTGACGAGTGATCTTTATTTAATTTAGACTAGACGTGGGGAGGCAAACACATAGCATGTTTGTTATTATACTAGGCTCTCATCCTGGAACCGTGGCATATATTCTCTCAGTCAGCCAAGCGTTCTCCTTCACTGGACTGATAGGAGTCCTTTAATCTGTAATCTAGATGGAGTCCTTTAATTTGTATTTTAAAAAGCTACTGCTAATTAATTAGTGTACCATTTCTATAGATGATCTTTGAGGCCCTATACATTCTAATATCTCATCACATTAACATTAGAATTACATTTTATCATCTAGAATATGGGGCATTATGTCCTCCATTTACTTATATAAAAGTAAGAGGAGTCAAAATTTTCAACCAATGTTGTAATGTCTATTTCTACAATAAATTGTGTTGAGATAGTCCTCACATCTCAACAGAATCACCAGATGGTATGTTTTCTAGAAAAGTCAAATTTATAGCAATGTATTTTTACATTTTGCAATACAACATAAAGCCTAATAATAAGATCTGAATTCTGCAAATACTAGACAAATCTGCAAGTATAACATTCTTCTCTCCTAGCGAACATCCTGTGAATTCATAAATATTTACATATTACAAGTTATAATTATGTAGCACTGGGGAAAAGGGAAAATGTAGCTGTATATTTATATCTACAAGAATATAAAAGAACATTCATAAATTACAAATGTGCATTGTTCTAAGAAGGGTACCTACTGAGCTTTTATATCTTAAGGCCAATACATAAGACAAGTATCTACGTCCTCCCCCATCAGTGGAATAAAAAATTATAATTGTAAGTTTGAATGACTATTGATTGCTTATTATAGTGTCTATTAATAGTTGTAAATTATTATGTATGAACACATCATTGTAGGTATTTGATAATATAGAAAGGAAAATTTGTATTGCTACAGGGATAATCCTCCTTAAGAAAGTGACAAGCATGATTATAAAAAATACTGCAAAGTATGTCTTTGCCTTAAAACAATTACCAAAATAGTACAGTTAAATGCTATCTTGTTACTGCTTTTTGCATTATTTGGCTTTCCACAGTAAATTCTATATTATAGATTAATCTGAACACTAATAAAGGTCTGCTAAATAAAATAGGATTTACGTTTAGAAATCTGTTGTGCATATGTTAGTTTTGAGTTATTCCAAAGCTTTAAAAAATAAGAATTGATAAATGTTTCCTACGCTTTTGCAGTACATTTTCCAAAAAAATTATCATCATTTACATTCTTTTAAAATTATTTCATTTTCTCTTTTTCTTATTATTTTCCTTACAAAGTATTCCAACCATTTAATTACTTCATAGCTCCATTTTTATGCATATCTCTGCAGGTACATTTATATATTAGAGTAAATTCAGCTCTTAAATAGTCTAATCTCTGAGGTTGACAGCCCTCATGTAGCAGTGACCTCCAGTCATCTGATCAAATTTTGGGTTACTTACTAGCTATAATCAAATATATTCTCATCTCATATTTGAACAAATCATACAGAAATTGAATACAATTTTTTTATGAACACTAGCAATATGTTCACTTCTCTGATAATTTTGACATTAAAATTCCATCTTAATAATCCCATCCTTCAGGCTTTGCAGACTCTTAAGGTATTAAAGCAAAAATTATCCTAAGCAGTTAGATTATAATGTATTTAAAGATTAGACATTTCGTTGAATATTAACTGCTCCACTTCCCAGGAAAAGAAGACTATGCTGATTTTCTTCTCCATAATTTATACAACTCAAAGGCCAGCTATCCAAATTTCGAACCATGTCATAGGAAAACATACTTTAAAATGGACTTGAATGCTACAAAGCATTTCAAAGGTTATACGTGATGGCATATTTAGATAAATTAGAAATAGTTACAATAACTGTTTAATTTTATTTCATGATAACACATATAATTAAAATTTTTAACATATATTGTTAAAAATTTGACTATGGCAAATGTTTTATAGACAATAAAATAGTTAACTAAAATAGTTACCTCCTGTATTGAAAAAAATTAAATATGCACCCTGTTAACCCTAGGTAATAAGTAAGCTATGAAGTATATATCCTTTATTATGTGGAATGAGAGAAATTAAAGAAAATGTGAATTAGCAGATGAGAAAATGACCTATAGTGTTGTTTCTCAGGCTGGAAGGGACAATAGGATGTCATCTATTTTATATATATATATATATATATATATATATTTTTTTTTTTACTTCTGGAGAGTGTATATGTGACCTGTCATAAGGACAAAAGTCTGTCCTATTTTAAGCTTCTCCAAAGAAAAAAATTGAGCCCATTC
Source organism: Hipposideros armiger (assembly GCF_001890085.2). Taxonomy (NCBI): domain Eukaryota; kingdom Metazoa; phylum Chordata; class Mammalia; order Chiroptera; family Hipposideridae; genus Hipposideros; species Hipposideros armiger. Next base: position 1,997,691 of record NW_017731565.1, on the reverse strand, counting down.
ATACATTTCAAAAGTAATAATTAAAAAGAAAAATAAAAAAATTTTTCTAAACCTTGTTTTTTTTCTTATGGCTGTTTCTATAACATGTGATGCTTCAGTGTCATGAACCTTTATTCATCTATAATTTAAAGAAAGAAGGTGCTATAGATTCAATGTCCTCACCTTCCCAAATTTATGTATTGAAACCTGATCTCCAATGTGGGGATATTTGGAGGTGGGGCAATCAGTAGATGGTTAGGTCATAAGAGTGGAGTCCTCATGAATGGGATTAGTGCCCTTATAAGAGACCCAGAGAGCACCCTCACCAGACTATAAATATGCGAGAGCCTTTATCTTGGGTAGCCTCCAGAGCGTGAGAAATTTATTTTCTTTTTAAGCCACCCAGTCCATGGTTTTCTGTTACAGTGTCCGAAATGGACTAAGACAGAGTCTTGAAAATGAATAAAAAGCATGTTTCCAATAGCTGAATCCTGACTCTATCACTGCTGCTCCAAGAAGAACAGTAAGAATGATGACTTAAAAATGAATACAAATATCAACAACATATACCCTTTTGCACAGTATATAGTAATGCCATTACCTTGTTTTGTACCATTAACAAATAAAGTCTACTTTCTAATCTCCATTTCCTATCCAAAGAAAAAAAAAAGATTCCGTGTGTGTGTGTGTGTGT
>NW_017731565.1:1990650-1993323 GCF_001890085.2 Hipposideros armiger | reverse complement strand
TAATTACAGTATCTAAAATATTTACTAGTATCTTTCTATTATCTGTTTTTGCTGCTGGTTCTCATTCATAGTATCGTGTGTGTGTGTGTGTGTGTGTGTGTGTGTGTGCGCACGCGCGTGCGTGTGCGTATGTATGTGTATGTATTGTTTTTAAGTATGATTACCAAATGGTATTTTCCTTGGCACATTATTCTGTAAAGTGTTTGTCACCTGGATTGAAATTGAGTTTCTCCACCCACTACCTGTATATTCAAAATCTTCCCCTTGGGGGACCACTGTCTCAAGACCATTGCAAATTAAATTATTTACTTAAAACTTCCTAGGCTGTAAGTCATAAATTCAGAAAACAAACCTTCATGAAAGCCAGTTTAAGATTATGAATTTCATGGGAATAGAGTTTCCTCCACACCCAGTGCCAAGTTTGAGACAAGCAGCTTTTTTGCTAAACATCTTTTCCAGGTTGAATTATTTCTCAGTCACCCATCTTATCTAAATGTTACACTTCGGGTCCCAGCTTATGTTGAGGCATTATTCTATTAGATTCCCTTCCTCAGTTTATCCCTAGTATTGACTTCCCATTTTCTGCTCCCTGAACAATCATCAAAGTGGAAGCATAGGATCTCCAAAGATTGACAGAAACCTTCAGGATGGAATCTAACTTTGATTCATGTTTATCACTTGGGATTCCTATATCACTAGATATTTTAGCTTTGAAGTTTCCTTTCTTTTGTCAATTTAAATATGTATTTAAAAATCAAATTTGTATTCATTAAAAAAAAGGTTTAGCTATTGAAATGTGGATGGGAGTGCTTCACACCAAAGTCAAGTAAGAAAAACTGGAACAAACTTATTTTAATGGAAATAATTTAACATAAGGAAATGATTAGACAGACCTTGGAGTACAGAAAAGCAGAATAGAAGCACTGAAGTAATGTGGAGATAGCAACTACAGGCAAAGCTGCCAACCTAGGTTGGGAAACAAAGAGAAGACAGTGGAGTTATTAGAACTTAGACATTTATAGAAGTGGTGTTGCAGACCTGAGAGTCAGGTCTTCAAGGAAGAAAGGCTGCCTGGCTGAGAAACTCCAAACTAAGGAGTCAGAGCCCCAAAGAAGACCCCTAATGAGAGGGTGCTGTTAGGAGAGGGGTTGTGTAGCTGGTTCTTGTGTGTTAAACACCCCAGGGAGGCTCTCTACAGAAGTGGAAGTCATATTTCTGAGAAGGGACTTCCAGTAGCTAATGCCAGTATTTTTTAAGGAGGGTACAAAACTGAGTCTGGGAATGTGGGCAGGGAGGGGAGAGGGTGGGAATCCTGGACTCTAGAACTGTTACTGCCAATATAAAGAAGAGTGGCTTTCCTCAGGTAAGAAATAGGAAGCAACGTGGTGAGAAGTACTTCTCCCTTGTGCAGATTTCTAGCCACTCTTTAGCACCCTATTGAGAAAAACTACAAAGAACCTTTAGAATTTGTAGAAATAGGTTTGTAGAACCTTATTCCTAGCCCTAGTATGCAGGAGTGCCCCCTTTTTAAGCTGGGAAAGAATAATCTGACGAAAAGCACAAAAATAATATTTCTATACAATTGGGAAATGCCATTTGTTGGTTAAATTTCCATGGGTATTATTTTCCAAGAATGTTGCTAAATAAATTGATTAGATTAGTCACATGGGGGGATATTTTAAAACATGCAACTCAGTGAAATAATTTGGCAGAATAAACACATAATTTATATAATTCCCAAGAATTTTAACTTGTAGTTCTCCATGCCACTGTTTCTCACTACTACAATATAGTTTTCCGACATCACCAACCAGGAGAGAAATGTAGCAAGAAATGGAGACACCTATTCCTGCTATGCTGAGCTGGAAGCAAGCCAGCTTCCTCCTCTCCTCTAAAGCAGTGGTCAGTGGGAAATGACTGGTCTTCACAGATAAAATCTGAGGAACACCTCACAGTGAAGTCTCGGTGGCATTACATGCTGCCATTAGCTTATTAGTGTGTCTCGTTTGAGATTCAGGCACACAAACTTTCCAGGAGAACTTGAATGATGTCTGACACACTTACTTTTCTTCTATTTTCTGCAAACATGTACTGTAACACAAAAGAATGTTATCAGTTTAGATAATTTCTTTATTAAATAATGAGCCTTTCTTTATTACATAGAGAAAGAAATAATAGAGGGTTTTTTTGTTGCTGTTATTTGCAACTACATTTTTCCTGTCATCAAAGGTGATATCTTAGTGCTTCCCTGAAATATTGTACTGAACACCATAATGTATTGAACAATATAGTATTGAACACTATAATGGAACACCATTCATTATGTTTCCAGTAAAGCTCAAAGCCAAACATTTTCTGTATGGAAAAAATGTTGCTTGATGTTTATAAGACTACAACTCCTCCAGGATAGAAACCATTTTCTGCATCATTTTGTGTGTTGATCTGCACATAGACACTCTAAATCCAGGTGTATCTTTATGTAACTACCAGGAATAGTTATAAAGATTTATAAACAAATGAAATTTGTGGGAACCAGTACATGTCATAGATATTTACCAATTAAAGTAGTTTTATGAAATTGAGTACATATATATATATATATATATATATATATATATATATAAAGATATATATCATTTTATGTAACTACCAGGAATAGTTATAAAGATTTAT
>NW_017731565.1:1980545-1984351 GCF_001890085.2 Hipposideros armiger | reverse complement strand
GTGTGTGTGTGTGTGTGTCTGAAACAATGAGATAATGTGAAATTATTTTATTTTTATTGATTTGACTTTACTTGAACTTTTAAGTGCATTGTCTTTGTTTGGGTTCTACTAAAAGTAAATTCTAAGGCTAGACTGAGTGTGCAGTTTGTTCATTTGCGAGGTTAGACTGGAAGTGCCTGCATGAGTGGGAAAGTGGAACAGGAGGAGAGATGGTGTAGTTTTCTGCTACTGTGTGTCAAACAAACCACTCCAAAATGATTGGCTTGCAAGGACAACCCTTTATTATATCTCATAATTCTGTATGTTGACTGACATCAGCTTCTCGTTTTTTCAGTTGGCCTCACTTGGGACTTCTCGTGGGGCTGCAGTCAATAACGGCTTCTGTTGGGCCATAGCTGGACAGCTGGATGTGGGGAGACTGGCACTGTCTGCAATACTAGGGACTCTTATTTTTTATGTGATCTCTCCATATGGCCTCTCAATATGATGTTTCCTGCAATACTATATATTCTGCCATTTGCAGGACATCTCAGGATTTCCAAAAGTGCTAAAGAGGAAGCAGGCAATTCATTGTAAATTAGTCTTCACACTGTGCAGTGTCATTTCCGTTATTTGAAGTGAAAAAAAGACTACTAAAAGGCGAGAACTGAGAAGGTTGGTCCTTTGGGGGCTGTCTTTGGAGTCTAGTAGCTGCAAGAAAAGGTGTCAATACATTTCCGGTAAATGAAGGGGTTTACTTTGGGTAACAGACTGAATCCTGCTGAAGACAGCAGGGAGGTGTATAGAAGCACCTTAATATTTACTTCCCTCGAGAGGTGTGGAAGCTGAGATACCTATCATTTCATATTTGGCATTGCTAAAGGGGTGCTTTTGCAAAATAAACTTCCTGGCAGATATATAGGCAGAGCACACAGCCCATGGCAGAGAAATCCCTGTCAAAAAGAGTTGCAGAAAATTTCAATAAGAAGTTGACAGAAAGCGTGGGAATACAGAGACCTAAGAGGATAAGGGATAAATGTATAAAACATATTTGTACAGCTTACAAATACAACAAAATGAACATTCAGCCCAGGGAATAAACTTTATCAGTATCTTCAAAGTCCTTACGTTTCTTTTCTCCATTCATATTTTCCCTTTACCCCCAGCAGAGTAGCCACATGATAAATTTTGTTTTAATCATTTCCTTGTTTTAAAAAAAAATGTTTCTCATCATTGTAATATTTACATTGCTTAATTTTATCTATTTTGGAAATTTATATATATGAAAGGATATTGTATGTACTTTCTACAACTTGCTGTCATTGTACATTGTTTTTCACATCCATAAGTTTATGGCTGAAATTGAAGTTTATTTGTCTTATTAGCTCTAAAGTATTTCATTACATAAATATAATACATTCAATTAATTTGATTGTTGAACAATATTTTTGCCGTATACCAGAGAAAAAAGAAAAGCAAACATTCTATTACTTTATTGGGGTGTAGGATGTAATCCCATGACAGTCTCAGTGAGAGAAAAAAAAAAGGAAAGTGATACAGGGAAGGATTATAAGCAAATGAAGTGGGGACAATATTGAGCAGAGCTTCCAAAGGCAAGTCATGCAGGATGTCTTCAGACATGGTGGAAGTCTCCACTGCACACCAGAATGATCTCTTGGGGGATTGGATAGGAGGAACAAATAATTTATCTGCCCACTCCTTCCTATTATTATACCTTTATCTCACACATGCAATATATAGATTATATATTATGGAATTATACACTAGAAATATATATATATATAATTTTACTAACCAATGTCACCCCAATAAGTTTAATTAAAAAATAAAAATAAATAAATGTAGAGAGTAAAGAAAAGCAAATTACTTCTCAGGGCACTGACTCCATAGCTCTTCTGAGGTGGGTTCCCAGTCCCTTACTGAACGATGCAGAGGAGGCCAGATTTCAAACTCTGCTATGCAAGTATTCATAGGTGTCCAGATGGAGTTATAGAGCCTGAGCCCCGATGGGTTCTTGGGGGTTGAAATTTGACACTAGACATTTTATATTACATTATTGTATAAATACTTGCAGAGGCTTTTAATGGATAACTTTTATAAAGTTAGGGAGTTCCCAGTGTATAAATAGTTTGTTAAAATTAAATCCTAGTGTATGTGTAATATTATTGAAGGTTTTATACACACATTGACATATCATATGACTTTTCTCATTCAACATGTTAATATGAATTATATTATTCTACTTTCAGTTATTGAAACAACCCTACATTTTGGAGGTAAAACATTTTTTGAATATGATGTGTCCCACTTCTAACACATAACTGGATTTAGATTCCTAATGCTTTAAGATTATTGCTTCTATAATCATTACTGGGATTAACATGTCACTTTTTATTTCACTGGTCTTTATCTGAATTCATGTCAAATCACACTGTCCTCATAAAAATGAGTTGATCTATGTTTTCCTATTGCTAGAAAAATTGGTAGAATTCATTTTAAAATTGACCTTGTGGGAAGATTTTTTTAAACCACTAACTTATTTGATTTAATATATATCTGGGTGCTTAGGTTTGTGTTATTTCTCAATTCAGTTTTAATTAATTTTATTCTTATAAATTATCGATCATCCTATTTTTAACTTTATTGTGGAACCTTGCATTATCAAATTTATGTCTGCATTTTCTATAGTTTTAAAACCTCTTTGTTGCTAATATTTTTAATTTTTCCTTTCTATTATTTTCTTTATTAATATAATAAAGTTTGATTTCACTTAATTCCTTTGGAAGAACCATTTTTCACCATTGGATAATTTTCATATTTTGTTTTCTATTTCACTAAATTATACAATTATTTTATAAATTTTTTTCTTCTACTCTTTGGGGCTTGATTCTGTTGCTTATTTTAAAATTTCTAAAAAAATTGAATGTTTTGCTTATTATTTTCTGAATATTTAATCTTTTCTATTCTAAGCTTTTAAGGCAATATATTTTCTTCTAACATGTGTTTGAGCTCTATCTCATACATTTTAATCATAGTATTCTTGTTATTTACTACTTAAAATTAATTCTAATGTACATTACTGTTCTTATTAGAATTGTGATTTTTTTAGAAATATGTTGTTACTTTTCCTAACATAAGTGGGGTTTTTTTTATTATTATCATTACATTTTAACCTTTTTTATCTTAATACCATTGTGTCAGTTTAAATTTGTAAGGAAAGCATATGTTTACTTTTTGTAATTATTTTGTACATGTGATATAGTATGTATAGTATGTAGTTCTATGAATCTCCACTTTATAGTGCATATTCATTGTACCTTTCAATTTTTCTATATTCTCACTCATTTAAGTTAGTTTGCCTAATAAATTATTGAGAAACTATGGTGAGTCTCTAATGATAATAGCAGAGGATTCATTTTATCTTAATGTTAGTGCCATATCATTCTGTCCTCCAAATGTCTTTCCATATTTCTTTCTTTCTGTCTCTCTGTCTCTCTCTCTGTCTCTCTTAGGTACCTTCCAGATAATTTTCACACTCTTTCTTCACTGGATCTAATCTTCTTTCCCTTTACTAGTTTAAGTTAATTATAATGTTTTTCCTTTGTAAAGAACTATTTGTTTTATTTATGCCTGTATCATGCAAATTTTTAAGCTTCTATCTTATTTCCTTAGACATGCCTTGTATATAATTGTTTCATAATCTATATCCAATAATTACAGTATCTAAAATATTTACTAGTATCTTTCTATTATCTGTTTTTGCTGCTGGTTCTCATTCATAGTATCGTGTGTGTGTGTGTGTGTGT
>NW_017731565.1:1974579-1977945 GCF_001890085.2 Hipposideros armiger | reverse complement strand
GGGAACCAGTACATGTCATAGATATTTACCAATTAAAGTAGTTTTATGAAATTGAGTACATATATATATATATATATATATATATATATATATATGAAGCAACAATTCATTTTATGCTATGAATGATTGATACCAGTGTAAAATTGTGGAGTTTTACTTATTTCAAGTTTAATGAAATACAAAATTATTTTTTAAAAATACAAAATCAATGCATTCAACATATATTCACAAGGCAATTTATTTCAAACAGATTTCACTAAACAGGGTATGGCAATGAATATAGATTTATTTGAAGTAAAGAAAAATTTAGCTTTAAAGCATAATTAGATCTCCAGAAGTTCTGTGTCTTAGTATAAGCTTATTTTATACCATGTCATGTGTCAGGAAGTAAGTAATTATCCTTAAAATATTAAGGTAATTTTTTTAAGCTCTCAGTATTTCTACATACTAAGTCACAAATAGAAAGAATTATTTGATCTGTGGCATTGTATGTAAATTATAACTACATAAAGGCATGATTGTGTTTTACTACAGTATCACTATTTAGATCTTTCCTAAAAAATGTCAATATTTCTGAAACAATATTTTATTTTTGATTACATTGAATTTATTTTTTTAATTTATTTTTATTAAGTTTATTGTGGTGAAATTGGTTAGTAAAATTACACAGGCTTCAAGTGTACATTTCTATAATACATCATCTATATATTGCATTATGTATTCACCACCCAGAGTCAGTTCTCCTTCCATCACCATATATTTGACCCACTGTTACCACACCACATCCAACCTTAGCATCAGGTAACCACTAAACTGTTGTCTGTGTCTATGAGCTTCTGTTTGTTTGTTTGTCTTGTTCATGTGTTGCTTTTATTTTTATATCCCACATAGAGTGAAATCATATGATTCTTGCTTTTTTTTTTCATTTCATTTAGCATAGTAATCTCAAGATCCATCCATATTGTTGCAAATGGCAGTACTTCATCTTTCTTATGGTTGAGTAATATTCCATTGTATTATATGTACCTCCTCTTCTTTATCCAATCATCTATCGAAGGGCACTTTGACTGTTTACTTACCTTGACCACCAAGAATAATGCAGCAGTGAACATAGGAATATGTGTGTGTGCGTGTGTGTGTGTGTGTGTATATTTACGGATAAATGTTTTCAGATGTTTTGGGTAGATACTCAGAAGAGGGATTGCTGGGTCATATGGCAATGTAGTCAATTTTTTGAGGAACTTCCATACTGTTTTCCATAGCGGCTATACCAACCTATTAATACATTCCTACAAGCATTGTATGAGGTTTCCTTTTTCTCCACAGCCTCTCTAACACTGGTTATCACTTGTCTTGTTGATAATAGCCACGTGTGAGGTGGTATCACATTGTGGTTTTGATTTTCATTTCCTTAATAGCTAGTGAAGTTGAGCATCTTTTCATATAGCAGTGGGATGTCTTGGGAGAAGTATCTGTTCAGGTTCTTTGCCTGTTTTTTTAATTTATTTTTTTATTTTTTATTTTTGTTTTTTTGTTGTTGAGTTGTAAGAGTTCTTTATATATTTTGGGTATTAGACCCTTATCAGAAGTGTTGTTTGCAAGTATCTTTTCCTATTTGGTTGGTTGTGTCTTTGTTTTTTTGACCATTTGTTTTGCTGTGCTGAGGTGTTTTACTTTTACATGGTCCCAATTCATTTATTTTTGCTGTTACTTCCCCTGTCTTTGAGGTCAAATTCATAAAATCCTCTCTAAGACCAAGGTTTGTAAGTATAGTTCTTATGTTTTCTTCTATGTGATTTATTGTTTCAGGTCTTATGTTTAGGTCTTTGATCCATTTTGAGTTAATATGTGTGTATGGTGACAGACAGCAGTTGAGTTTGTTTGTTTGTTTCTTTTTTTTTTCACATGGCTTTTCAATTATACCAGTATAATTTATTTAAAAGGGTTTTCTTTTGGTTCCTTCATTGCATGCTTTTGGCTCCTTTGTCAAAAATTATTTGAATTTAATTAAAAAATGATTAAAATGCATTGTATTCATGTTTATTCTATTTACATATATTGTTTTAGGGAATTCTATAAATCTTGTTATAATTTTAATCAGTAAGTTTCAACATAACTTTATGTTGATATTTAACAAAGTGAAATTATTGTGTTTTATACAATTACATTCTATGTCTACAATCTGTGAGTTGATCTGGCCCACATCAAATCAGAACTGTGGGGAATTACTTTTAAATATAATATTTTAACTTAGAGCTTCTGATTTATTAGTAAACCTACAACAGCTTTGCAACCAATTTTATCACTATTTTTACTTATCTTCAAAATTTAAAATTCCATTTTTAAGGCTAAGGATATGAACTTTGTTATTTGTATCAATTTCTTTTGTCCTCTGTAAAAACTGAATATAGTAATCCAACTCAATTTATAAAGCTACTTCATTCACCTGAAAACATTTCTTCATTCTGAACTGACTTTATGAACACTTGTTTTGTCAGTTCTTTTAAATCCCTAAGAACAAAGTATCTACCAGGATTTCTTTGTCCATTCATTCATTCATTCATTCATTCATTTTTTTCTTTCTTTCTGATTGACATATTGCTCTCCTGCAAGGGATTTTCCCCCCTAATTTACTGTTTAGATTTTACTTCTTTAAATAATTGTTTGGAAACTAATGGATTAGCTGTCTGACATTGAGTCACTCATCACTTAGTGTGAGTCAGTGACTTCATCATTTTTGTCTTTGTCTTGGGAAAGTATATATATTTTTAAATTCAAACCTGTTGAGAGGCTTGAAATATGGGTCAGATGAATGTTCAGCATGAACTCCTTATTTGTCCCTCTCACCAAAAATGATGTGTCTTTTTGTACTTGACAATGGTGTGTAATGAACTGGTGACATATGATGGTTGGATAGCAAGAGTTTGTTACAAAAGTACACTATATCTTTCCTCCCGTGGAAGTAGGAATCATTTTCCCCTTGTCCTCTACCCTCCTGTTGTTCAGATAAAGCAGGGGCTATGCATGTGAGTGGGTGTAATTGAAAAAGCACTAATGGTTTTTTCTAAAGATTTACTGGGTCGCTTTCCTAGGTCAGAAGGTAGTAGCCCCTGTCATTTTATGACTCAGGCACACTAACTTTCCAAGAGAATGTCAATGGTGTCTAACATACTCACCTTGGCAAACCTGTGCCTTAACACAAAAAAGCTTTACTTGTAATTTGTGTCATTAAAAATATTTTCTCTGATAAATAGTGATCATCTGCTTATTATATAGATAAAAGAAGAAAAGGAAGATGATAGTGCTCCCAGGAATTTGGCTTTATGTTCCAGGAATGTTATTTCACTTAATTTGAACCTCACAGCC
>NW_017731565.1:1939579-1969579 GCF_001890085.2 Hipposideros armiger | reverse complement strand
GGTGCTCTAGAATTACGGAACTGATAGGAAGATGTGCCTTATCTTAAATATGCTTGTGTGGGTGGATGTGTGTGTGTGTGTGTGAAGAAAATTTTATTTAAAATTATAGGTCCTTTCTACAAGTCCTCTTTCTTTCAAATTAGAGTTGGATTGAAAATTGGATATTTTCAACTCTAGATCAGTAGTTGAAAGTGTGTGATAAGTCAAACAAAATATGATCATAAACTATACAAGAGTAGTATATGAGCTGGTTAGTGGGATGAAGTACTTAGAGGGTAAAAGGTATAATTTAAACTACTTCAAGTGTACTATTTAAAATAGTCAGTACTTGGATATCTACTTCTATAAATGCATTACGTAAATAACAGTCATGAGCTAAGTGAACTTCCAGCTACCTCTTATAAGCAAGAAGTAATACATAGTTTATGCTGTTATGACACCTAAATCTCTTCTGTTTCATTTATATATATTATAATCATTCAGAGAAAGTAATAGCAGTGAACACTGCTATATATTTTATATTGAGTGCTATGATTGACAGAATTCTGCCCATAGATAGCTGTGTGAAAAATATAACCTATCTCAAAGTAGGACCAAAGAGATATTTTAATTTCTTGATTAAATTAAAGCAAAGCTCTTAGTTGAGATTTTTGGCATTGCAGGTACTATGAAATTAGAATCAGTGATCAGTGCTTATGAATGATTTTTAGCCTAAGACTATCTTTTTATTCTTAGTTAAGAGATGTGCTTTAAACATACAACTGTGAAACCCAGGGAAAGGTGTGAGTGGGACAGTGGAGGGTGGAGTGGGGATACAGAGGTTTATGTAAGTAAAGCTAAAATACATCGATTCCTTATACTGTGCTAAGCAATCTCACTCCAATCACATTTCTTTATCCCTCCCTCACATCTGAGGAAAATGAAATCCATGGCTACACAGCCAGTAAATGACAGAGCTGGAATTCCAAACCACATTCATCTGGTTTCAAATCTTTACACATTCAGCTTCTTCCGGCCTAATTTATCTCAATAGCTATTTAATATTTCAGTTATGTCTATGCATAATTTAACAACAGAACTTGCCAGTTCCAAATTATTTGTGGCTTGTCCCTCCTGCATGTTTGAATTTGTTTGCCTTACTTATGTGTTAGTTTTCAACATCCGTAGTTTGTAGATGGAAAGTTATTTTACAGGCTTTGAATGCTATTACTCAAAAACGTGAGCAGAGTCAGAATTTTAAAGTAATTGTATTGGAATATTTTCAACCTATGAAGCTCCTAACTCCTTATTGGCTCTTGACAATTCAAATGACTTTCTTACATTGAACATCGTTTCTTACAAAAAAAAAAAAAAACGAGGAGGTTAGGTATGAAGAAAGTTCTCAGTTTATGTAAATTACAATTCAGATCACCTGACAACTATTTTAATCTGCTAAATTTCTTATGTCTTTTAGGATCTCACAGGAAAATTTAATATCCCATTTAAGAAAGGACTCTCCATGATCCGGGTGTTGATTATATGTCTGTCTTTGGTGTGTGATAATTTAGCAAGTATAGCCTAAATGAGTATACTTTTCTATAGTTATAATGTAGCTCAATAAAAATGTTTAAAAGGCAATTTATTTTCTTATAAAGAAAAAAGTCTTAGGACTTTTCTTAGCAAAATTTTGTTCTTTTCTTTTTATACATCACTTGCTTCTATGACCTATGAAACTATTAAGATACACAAGAATATTTTACCAGTGACTGATGAATTAAGTGGCCTGAGAAATATTTTGAACTGCATGAGAAAGATTGAATGTTTCAAGGTAGTATTATTATCACTTGCTTTATTTTAAGTAGAGATTAAAATTTTTAAATATTTTATTTTACATGGATTATTTCTATCTGTAAAACATTAAATATGGAATGACTTCTCCATGTTATTCCAAAAACTCTCCTTCCATTGGATCAGGTTTTGATATTCTTCTATTGCAGGGACTGTGAACTATACTGCTATATATCTGATGGTTTATTAAATAGATAGGTCAATAATACTGAATTCGCTTCATATAATGGAGAAAATGTAGAAATGACCTCTGTAACTTACTTCAATAATGACAGTCTTTCATTTTCCCTCATCCCTTTGCATCACGTGAAATAACAGGTATAGGATGACTGGGATATCTGGCCACCTGAGAAATATTGTAAAATTTAGATATAGAAAATAAATAAACACTTCAGAGAATCCAGTCTATCTTGGCTCTATCTTTTACTTTTGTTCTTTAACCATATCTTGAGTCACGTTTTGTGTTGATGAAGATTGTGCTAGTGAGAAAGTAAATGTTGGTTTGAAAAAAAAAAAAATATATATATATGTATATATATATAGTTAAAAAGTGCTATATATATGTATATATATATACATATATATATATATATATATATATATATATATATATATATATATATATATAGTAGCCTACATAATATGGTAATTGGTTTTCACAGTTTTCTTTTTGGAAAGGAGAAAAATTGATTTGAAACAAATCATAAATGAAATGACACATCTAAATTCAGTATTTGGGATCTTTATTTATAATTACACTTTCCTTAACAATGTGGTATCACTGACAGTTTCACTGACAACATAGTTTTGTTTTAAAATTAAATTAGTTTGAATAGAAGCCAATAGTTCTATTAGTTTATAGCATGAACATTCTAAACAATAAGGACTATATAGAGGAGAAATAATCAAAATCATTGAAATTTTAGTATTTCATTAAAAAAAATCAGGTCCTCCAAATTACTGAATTGCTGTTATTTAAAGCAGCTAGTTGATTGTGACCAAAACTGAGAACTTTCACATATGACTAGAAGCTGAAGAGAAAGCTAGAATATGACAGCCACTCCAAAGTAGGTGCCTCAATGTTATTTTTGAACTAGAATTAGAAACCTATGAGCAACAGTTAAACAGAGAAATGTATATCAACTACCATCTAAATTGTGATTTTCCTTTATTAATGTGTTTATTTCTGATGCATATGCTAGTGTTCCTGAAATCTTTCAGACCCCTGTGGTTTAACATAAATCTGAAAATATTAAAAGCATCTTGAAGAAAATTAGAAAGCAGATGAGACACTTTAAGGCTAAAGATAATTTTAGATATGCACATTTTAAAGCAAATTTAACACAATTACCCTCTGCTTGCTCTTAAAGAAAAACAAAAACTTACCTCTTTAATTTGTTTTATTCTATGACTTGCTTTTACAATTGGTTTGTAAAATAACAATTGGCTTAAAAAAGAAGGGTTTGAGACTTAATAGGATGCTGAAAATACCAGAGATCACAGCTATCAGGTATATTCAACACACCAGATTAATGGATATTATTGATATAATGTAATAAGTAGAGGGTTGTTAGTCTGTATTTCACCACACCTTTTCCCATTCCCAAATCATGTGTTACTCTTGCATTTATAAATTCAAAGCTTTCAAGTTAATGACTGCAGGTGGTATGACTGTCCCAAAGGTATTATAAAAAACAGTCTCACTTGAATCTCTGAAATATAAGATACATTAGGCAAACAACAAAAAGAATACCACCTGTTTTATTTTGTTTGGGTGTGTTTCCCTTAAAATGTACAAGAAAGGATCTTGCTGAGCTTTCTAAATGACGACTAACATCACTGAAAATGTTGCATGTGCAACTGAAGCGACACAGAATTTAGAGTTGGGGAGACCTGGACTGGCATTCCGGATCTGCCACTTACCTGCCATAGGAATTTGGTACATTAAAAATCTGGACATTCTAAAAAATGAGGCTTATAATATGTGCCATTCAGAATGGTTATAAGGATTAGGGAAAGGGTTATTTTCAATGCATGGCAAAAAATATATTTATAGGGGATGCTCTATTTGTTATTACTATAAACATTATGCAATTATTTAAATAAGAAAAATTTAGGTACTGTAAGTTTTCAAAGAAATACCACAAATACAATCATTTTGTTTATATAAGAGTGAATTTTTCAAAGAAAATAAGACTTTCAGAGAGCAAAATTTGGCTTGAAAGGTTTTTATAAAATACACATACTATTTTTTATTTTGTATATTTACCATAGTTTTAGTTTAAAAGTAACAAATACAGAAATTATATTTAACATTACAAAAATTTTATTAAACTGTAATTTTACATGCTTAATTCAGTTAATTAAAAAACGTTGTATGGCTTAGCCTTAACATTCTTAATACAAATAATTCTCAATACCTATATTTTCTATTTATTCTTTACAATTGAATAGACGAAGGACAAATCAATATCTTCTAATATATAGAGCTATTTTGTTCAAAAATATAATTGTCTTTATTTTCTTTTAAAAGCAATTAGCTCTGCTTTTAAAGCATAATAAACGCTGGATCTCAATTGAGTTTTAATTGAAATGAGATATTTTACTTAAAGACGCCTGGTTTAGGTACACTCAGAAAAGGAAAATATAGTGGATGATATTTGAAATACGACTAAAAATTGGTGATAAAAATTTTATAAGTCGACACAGTAGTCTGATTTAAAAAAATGGTGTATTGTAATAACTTCCCCTTGCAACAACAATATTCTAGGTCTCGTATTAGGAAAAATGCCTTACTTCATTGTAGCATAAAATAAAAAATAAATAAAATTTAGAGAAAATCATTTACATACAATTCTTTAAAAGATAAAACAAAATTAAAATATTCATATGTGAAAGCTTACGGGGACATAATCGAGACAGGAATTTTATTTTTAAAAGTTTGAACAAAGTAAGTAGTTTTTTTATAATGGGGATGAGTCAATTGTGCAATAGTTTATGAAACAAGTGAAATATATATTCATTATACACACACACATACACACACGGGTCTGAAAATGATTTTTTTGAAATTGTTGCAATGATGGCGCTAGCCTTTTTGATATCACAGGGATTATTCATTATGAATTTGTACCAATTGGACAAACAGTTAACCAAGTTTACTACTTGGAAGTGCTGAAAAGGCTGCATGAAAAAGTTAGACGACCTGAACTTTTCGCCAACAATTCATGGCTCTTGCATCATGACAATGCACCAGCTCACATGGCACTGTATGTGAGGGAGTTTTCAGCCAGTAAACAAAAAACTGTATTGGAACACCCTCCCTACTCACCTGATCTGGCCCCCAATGAGTTCTTTCTTTACCCAGAGATAAAGGAAATATTGAAACAAAGACATTTTGATGACATTCAGGACATCAAGGGTAATATGGCAATTCCAGAAAAAGAGTTCCAAAATTGCTTTGAAGGGTGGACTAGGCACTAGCATTGGTGCATAGCTTCCCAAGGGGAGTACTTTGAAGGTGACCATAGTGATATTCAGCAATGAGGTATGTGACAATTTTTCTAAGATGAGATCACAAATAATTGTCTGACCTCTTATATAAGGAACTTGTACAACTCAACAACAACAACAACAAAACAATCCAATTATAAAATGGACAGAGGATCTGAACAGACACTTCATCCAAGTAGACATACAATTGGCCAACAGCTATATGAAAAGATGCTCAACTTCACTAACTATTAGAGAAATGCAAATCAAAGTCACCTTACACCTGTTAGGATGGTTATTATCAATAAGACAAATAACAACAAGTGTTGAAGAAGCTGTGGAGAAAAAGGAACCATCATACACTGCTGGTGGGAATGTAAACTGATATAGCCACTATGGAAAACAATATGGAGGCTCCTCAAAAAAATTAATAGTACAATTACCATTGGACCATGCAATACTTCTTTGGGGTATCTATCCCAAACATCTGAATACATTTATCTGTAAAGATATATGTTCACTGCAGCATTATTCCTGGTGACCAACACAGGGAAACAACCAAAGTGCCCTTTAAAAGATGACTGGATAAAGAAGATGAGGTACATGTATACAATGGAATACTACTCAGCCATAAGAAAAGACAAAATACTGCATTTGCTACAATATAGATGGATCTTGGTATTATCATGCTAAGCAAAATAAGACAGATAGAAAAAAAAACCCATATGATTTCACTCATATGTAGGATATAAAACTGAAAGCAACACACAGCAAGAAAAACAAGCAAACAAAAACTCATAGACACAAACAGCAGTTTAGTGGCTACCAGCGGGTAAGGGTGGAAAAGACTAATAGAGGAAGTTAAAGGTTATCAAATATATGGTGAAGGAGGGAGAACTGACTCTGGGTGGTGAGCACACAATGCAATATACAGGTGATGTGTTATAGAATCGTAAGCTTGAAATCTATATAATTTTAAAAACTGATGTTACCCCAATTAAAAAATAATAAAGTAAGATTTCTAATAAAATATTGTAGAAACCACTGAAAGTACCACTTAGAATGACATTTATAACATGAAATACATACATCAAAAAGAAGAAAGGTAAAAAATTAAAAACCTAACCTTCCACATTACGAAACTAGAGACAAAAAGATCCTAAAGCCTAAAGAAATCAAAAGAAACAAAATAATAAAAATTATAGCCAAAACAATAGAGAAAATGAACTAACCACTAACATAGAAGGTAGACCTTTGAAAAGGTAAAACTGATAAACCCATAAGCACAATAATAAACAAAAACAAACAAACAAACGAACAAAAAAAACCCCCACAAATTACCAATTCCAGAAATAAAGGCACATCCAGTACTATGATCCTATTGACAACAAAAATAAATGTTCTAAACAAGTTTATGCCAACAAATTTAATAACATAGATAAAATAAACTAATTTCTTGAAAGACACAAACTAACAGAATACACAAAAAATAGTAGATAATATGAATAGATGTGTATATATAATAGAGTCAATAATTAACAAATTTCCCAAAAAAGAAAACACTAGGCTCAAATGGATTCATTAGACAATTCTATGAACATTGTAAAGAAAAATGATCCCTATTCCTTATAATGCCTCCTAGGAAATTGAATTAGAGGGAGGACTTCCTAACTCATTCTTTGAGGTCAGCATTAATCTAATACCAAAACCATAGAAAGACATTATAAGAAAGAAATATTACAGACCAATACCTCATGAATGTAGATGCAAAAGATCAACACAATATTAGCAAATCAAATGCAACAACAACAAAAAAGAAGCTTTACAAACACTGATGGGATTCATTCTAGGTATACAAGACTGGTTCAACATTCAAATCAGTTAATGTAAACCACCACATCTACAAGCTAATGAATAAAAAACAAAACAAAACAAATCAAAAACTCTTTGGAATTCATAACTTATTATGATACAAGAGTAATACACAAAGGTAAATTACTTTTCTATATACCAGTACTAAACAATTGGAATTATAAATTAAAACCTGATAACATTTACAATGTCAAAAAATAAAATACTTAGTTACAAATACAACAGAATATGTAGGTTCTCTATGTGGAAAATGATAAATCATGATAAAAAAGTCAAAGTAGTCATACATAAATGGAGGGATAGCCTGTGTTCATGGATAGAAGATTTAATATTCTTATAATGTTTTCCAAAGTTGAACTATAGTTTCAATGCTACTCAAACAAAGTTCCAGCCAGGATTTTTGTAAATATTATAGATACTGCAAACACATTTTTTTTAAAGATTTTATTGGGGAATTGGGGGAGGGAATAGCGTTGGGGAATTGAGGGAAGGGGAACAGACAAGTTGCTGTCCTTTTGTTCTTCAGTCTAGTTGTGGAGGACGTCGCTTCACTAGCCCATTTGGTATTGTGATCATTGCGCTCTTCCGGGCTGAGGCAGATCAGTCGCTGGCCATTGGATGGCCACTCACGGCAGCTCACGCCAGCTGCCAGCCACTCACGGTAGCTCACGGCAGCCCCACTGCAGCCTACACCATTGCCAGCGACTCACGGCAGCCCAGCTCCAGGTTGAGCTATTGTTCACCATCTTAGCTGTAGAGGGCACAGCGTCACTGGCCCTCATATGTGGGATCTGAACCAGGGCCCTGCTGCTCAGAGCTCATGCTTCCAAGCCAACTCTTAACCAACGAGCCACTTGGCTGGCCCCCAAACACATTTTATAGATGCATTTTATAGATATTGCAAACTAAGTCTAAAATTTCTATGGAAAAATCCAGAATAACTAATACAATATTAAGAAATAGGAACAAAGTTAAAGGACTGAAACTACCCAACATTAAAGACACTATAAAGTCATAGTAATCAAGACTATTTAGTATTGGCAAAGAGTATGCACATAGTTCAAAAGAACAGAATGGAAAGATTCAACATAGACCCACATAAACATACTAAGATGATCTTTGAAGGACAAAAACAATTAAATGGTTAAAAATTAGTCTTTTCGTAGGGCCGGCCGAGTGGCTCAGTTGGTTAAGAGCTTGTTCAAGAGTGTGAGCTCTGAGCAACAGCAGTTCGATGCCCGGCCCGAACTGAGTTGCCAACAGGTGGCAGGATGTCTCAGCTAAAAAAAAAAAAAATTAGTCTTTTCAACAAATGGTATTGAAGAAATAAGATTTATGCAAGGAAAGAGAAAGAAGAAAGAAGAAAGAAAGAAAGAAAGAAGAAAGAAAGAAAGAAAGAAAGAAAGAAAGAAAGAAAGAAAGAAAGAAGAAAGAAAGAAGAAAGAAAGAAAGAAAGAAAGAAAGAAAGAAAGAAAGAAAGAAAGAAAGAAAGAAAGAAAGAGAGAGAGAAAAGAAGGAAAGAAAGAAATGGAGGAAGGAAGGAAAGAAGAAAGCAAGGAAGGAAAGACGGACCTGGATACAAGGCTTTATAATTTCTCAAAAAAAATTGATTAAAATGGATTAAATATAAAGTACAGAATTGTAAATCAACTAGGAAAAACAGGATAAATATATATGATGTTGGATTTGTGATGGGTTTTTAGATACACCAAAAGTAGAATTAATGAAGAAAAGGAGTAAATTAAACTTTGTGAAAATTAAAATTTTCTATTCTGTAAAAACACAGTGAAGATAATGGAAAGACAAGCCACAGAATAGGAGAAAATGACAGACATAATTGCAAAATACAGTTTTGATAAAGGCCGTATATTGAAAATATACAAAGAATTTTAAAAAATCTAACAATAGGGAAATGAACAACCTATTTAAAAATTGTTTTAAAAATACTCAGCAAAGAGAGATCCAAGATGGTGGAGTAGATAAACACTGTGCTTGCTTTCTTCTGTGAACACAATAAAATCACAACTAAATTATAGAACAATCAATCTGGAGAACCATCCAAAGTCCAGCTGAACAGAAGTTTTATAACTAAGGATATAAAGAAGAAGCCACTGGGGTGGCCAGGTAGCTCAGTTGGTTAGAGTGCATGCTCTTCACAAGGTTGCCGGTTCGATTCCTGCATGTGATGGTAGGTTGGGCCCCCCCCCCCAGCAACTAGAGTGACGGTGACTGGACTTAGAGCTGAGCTGCACCTTACACAACTAGATTAAAGGACAATGACTTGACTTGGAGCTAATGAGTCCTAGAAAAAACACTGCTACCCAATAAAAAAAAAATCCCAAAAAAGCAACAACAAAAAAAGTATCTCCATTGAACTGCATGTTTAAAAAAAAAAAAAAAGCAACAGCCACGTTGACACTGGCAGGAGGGGAGGGGACTTGAAAGGGAGTGACTCCAAACCTCCCTTTGGTGGTTGAGAATCTGGAGGGATATATTGACCACTGAGATTCACCCAGAGGAGCAAGAGACCTCACCCCCCACAACAGGTTCCCCAGCCAGGAGTACTAGCACTGCAAGACGAACCCATACATCTGGCTATAAAAATCAGTGGGGATTCTGACCATCTGGGCCAAATCTGAATTTGAATTGGTTTGGTGAGCTCTGCTGGGAATTCGCCCTGCCTAGCTCCCCCAACGCTGGAGGCACTTTCTTGGCGAGGAGCCAGCTGTGCCCACTTTGCACTTTCTTGGAAAGCTAGCAGAGTCTTCAGGCCCAAGGTGGGCAGCAACTGGTCTCAGTGTGATTTGGGAATTTTGCTGAGTAGCTCCAGGCTCAGCACTGGCAGTAGACCAGAATATTTATTAACCTAATGACCACAACTCTTCCCACTCTAGTGACTCCCTGAGATGCTGCCTCACCCAACTCGGGTACCTCATGAGGCTTTATCAGTTGCTGAACCTTAAGGAAGCTGGCAGGTGGCAGAAGCCTCAGGGTTTCCTGGATTTTTACAAGGCTACCCCAGACCCAGTACTAGTGGCAGCTATCCTTGATTCACAGCATGGCCTCTCTTATGTGCCTCCAGGTTTAGCACAGGCAGCAAAACCTGCAGATTTCTGCATCTACAGTGACATGAATGAACCTGGAGGGTATTGTGCTAAGTGGAGTATGTCAGACAGAGAAATACAGATGCAATGTGATTTTGTATATATGTGGAATCTAAAGAACAAAATAAAGAAACAACAGAAACAAACTCATAGATACAGAGAACATTTTGATGGTTGCCAGATGGGTGGGTGGCAGTGAGGTGTGGGTGATAAAAGGGGAAGGGATTAAGAGGTACCAATTGGTTGTGACACAGCAGTTATGGGGGTGTGAGGTATAGCATGAGGAATATAGTCAATAATATGATTATAATAACTATGTATGAACTCAGATGGATACTAGAATTATTGGGGTGATAGATTGGAGGGGATTTGGGGGCACAGTGAAAAAGGTGAAGGGATTAAGAAGTACAAATTGGTAGTTACAAAATAGTCATGGGGATACAAAGTAAAGCATAGGGTATACAGTCAATAATATGGTAATAACTATGTATAGCTCCAGGTGGGTACTAGACCAGTCAGAGGGATCACTTCTTAAATTATATAAATGTCTAACTATTATGCTGTACACCTGAAATTAATATAAAATAATATATAATGTCAACCATAATTAAAATTTTTAAAAAGGGCAAAAAAGGTGAAGGGAAATAAGAGATCAAAATTTCTAGGTATAAAACAAGTAAGTCATGGGGATGTAATATTTAGCATAGAGAATATTGTCAATTACATTTTGATAGCATAGTATGGTGTCAGAAGGTTTCTGGACTTATCATGTGATCACTTCTTTCCATATATAAATGTTGAATAACTATGGTGTACCCCTGAAACTAACATGAAAATCTTAAACAAAAAGATGTTCACCAAAGAGAATAAACAGATAGCAAATAAGCATGTGAAAAAACACTCAACATATTTTATCTGTAGAGATTTGAAAAATTAAAACAAAAATCAGATACCACTACACATCTGTTAGAGTGAATAAACTCTGAACCAACTGCTGACAATGATACAAGGATGAAAATGGTATAACCACTATGGAAGATAGTTTGGCAGTTTTCTACAAAACTAAAGCTAGTCTTAACATACTATTAAGAAATTATACTCCTGGGTATTTACCCAACTGATTTTAAAATGCATGTTTACCAAAAAAAACCTGCATGTAAATGTGTATAGCAACTCTTCATAATTTCCCAAAATATAAAGCAACCAGTATGTAATCAACTGGAAACTTTTAAAACAAACTTGGCATATCCACACAATAAATATTATGCAGCGATAAAAATAAATGAACTATCAAGCCATAAAAAGACAAAGATGAATCTTAATTGCATATTGCTAAATGCAAAAAGCCAGTATGAAAAAGCTATATACTATATGATTCCAATGACATAACATTCTGGAAAAAGCAAAACTATAGAGACATTAAAATGATCAGTGGCTAATTAAAAAAGATTTTTAAAAGATTCAAGGGGATGGAAAGAGGACGAATAGATAAAGCACGGGTGTTTTTCTAGTGTGGTGTAACTATTTTATATGATTATTTAATGACAGACACACAATACTATTTGTCAAAAACCATAGACCTTTCCAGAGGGAAGATCTTCCCTTAATGTATGCAAATTTTAAAAAATAATTTAGGATTTTGAGGTATCTCAATATGGAGTGAAATGTGACAAAGAAATCTAACTATATTACAAATGTATTAATTAGCCTCACTGAAGAGGGCCTGGGGGGGGGGAGTCACTGACTTAAGTGACTTTGGAAATGTGTACATTTTAAAGTAAAGGCAAAAACAACTGCACATAAGAACTATGCTCTAGTTGATAAAGCTGTTCCTATGGGTTTATATGTAAACATTTCTGATACTGCTAAATTGTACTGGAATTGAACAAATATGACCAAGTGTGGTACATGGTAGAAGTCAGGTTTCTCGCTGTTGGAACTGGAGGTTACAGACAAGCATAGGGAAGAGGCTAGAATGATTGTGCGGTGTTGGATCAAAGCTGTATGCATCTGTAGGAACTCATGTTTCATAGTAAAAATATGGGTGGTTACATTCTAAAATTTTTATAGCAATGTCTATATATACTGGTTAGTATACCAACATCTATTTCCTTATTCAGTCAGCTGTGAAAACATGGAGGAAAATACACCCCAATATCAGTAAGCACATGTGGCACCCAGATCTTGGTTTCTAATAACATTGTTCAATAAAAGGAGCCATACATCCTTGGAGAAAGGACTGAATCTATGATGGGGGCAGGACATTAACCAGCAAGGCCTGGAGTATCTTATAGTCATAGAAAGTGAGAAGCGTTGAAAAAAATGTGCCCACAACAAAGAGAGTGCATCGAAGGAACACAGTAGCAATAAGAGTCCGCAATACTAAAGCTGAACCTAGTTATCGAGAAAATACAGTATTACTAGATTATAACACAAATTATAAAATAAATATCCATGAATCCATACTGACATAAATAAATGATTGAGTAAATAATTAAATATGGGAAAATAGACAAATCTCCTGTGCAGATTCCAAATAATGTACATTGCTCGTACTCTGTTCTATGAGGTGGTACATAACTCCTTAAATGCTACTTGCAAAGAGTAAAATATTGGAAAAAAACAAAGGAATAACTTTACAGTACAGCATTCTGATAACCACATCAGCCAATTTTTCAAGGTTAACATCAACAGGGATGTCATGTTGATGGTATGTACCCCTGATATGATGTGATGAAAACAGCATTTTACCTTTATAGTCCACTTCTTAAAACATAAATCCAGTCTAGTCATAAGAAAAATGTCAGACAAATTTCAACAAAGGGACATTCTTCAAAAATAACTGACCAGTACTCCTTAAAACTCTTAAGGTCATCATCAAAACCAAGGAAAGCCTGAGAAACGATCACACCACGAGAATCCTAAGGAGACATGACAATCAATGCAATGTGGTATCCTGAGTGGGAACCTAGAACAAGTAATCATGGAACATTTAAACATATAAACTTTGCTTATTTTTGTTCAGGTAACAATGCATGCAATGTTCATATTTTTCTACATACAAATAAGTATTATTTTATCTGTCATGACTGTTAAAATGAATATGCATGCAATTTATATGACTATCTAAACATATACTCTTGTTTGGTCTTGTTTGAGTTTTAGTAGAACACACACACATGCACACACATACACACATATATACACGGGCATATGTATCCTAGAAGTTATTTTTAAAATTCATCTGTAAATTGGTACAGTACACGTCCATATGCTTATAAACTATTTCTATCAAGAAGGTATTTCTTTAAGGAGATGCATGTGTAAAATCTTAAAGTTCTATGAGGGAGGGTTACAAAATAAATATGATGATAATGTGGCATGAGAGGTTCTTTAAGCCTATGATGATTTCATGCTATTGAAAATCGGGAGGGTCATTATGCATGTTTTGGCAAGGACATGGATACCATACGTGAATAAATAAAGTGAAACCTGTTGGTTGAAAGTAGTCCAATAAGACCAAAATGTGGATGGTATCCTTCCTTTTTTCATAATTGTAGTGCAAATTTGATTACAGTGTATTACTGGAAGCCTCAGTACAAAGGAAAGTTTGGTCTTACTGCGACTGGCATAACTATCTCAAGCCTGTCCTCCTTTATTGATTTGGTGAGTTGAATGTGTTACCATAGAATCAGGCTTCAGATTTTATTTCTGGCAAGTTAAGGGGACCAGGACATTTGCCGAATTTAATATACTAATCTTAACACATTATAGCAGCCTGAGTTTCAAGTTGGACCTTTTAAATAAATCTTGAGAATTTATTAATGGTGCATAAGATAACTGGCACCTATTTTCCATTTTCGTTTGTAACAGGTCTTGTGAATCCATAAAACATGCATTCTGTAAAATGGATTATTTGATTTCCCCAACATTGGCTATCTAATTGGAATAACTTTTCAATTCAGCTAGATATTTTGAGAGTACTTATGCAATGTAACCTATTTATCAGGCAGTCCCTGATTTATGTATATTTCATCAATTTGTTCTTTACTTATGTGTCGTCAACTCAAGATACATAACTTCTAGAGCTCCTCTGAATGTATCCTCTCCCCTAAAACTTCTATCCATGCCAGGAAATCTTTCTCTTCCCAGTCTTCCCACAGATTGGTATAGGTCAATTCCAATAATTCTTTATATGTCAGCTTTTCCCTGGGATATCACCCACCAAATAAGGGCAACATCCCTTCTTAACACAGGTTCCAGAGCCTTTCTTAAAACACCTCTTTATCAATCCTTACCTTAGTGAAGTGAGTATGTATGTATTCTTCTACTTCAAAGTGTGCTCCTTGAAGGTAAACTCATGTTTTGCTCATATTATATCCCAAACATCTAAGTTAGGTGTTCAATAAATACTTATATATTACATATATAAATTAATAATTTAGATATATCATGGATCTATGAATGGAAGGCTGTGAATCTTTGTACCCTAACAGCTTAACATAAGCAGTGTCTACCATAAGTGTTCAATAAACATGTATTGAACCAAATTTAAGTAATTATGCATTTGATAGGCTTTTTGGCCTTGTGCAGTAGCCTAACTACCACATCCAACATTGTTCCTAGAGGGGAAATATGTTCTGAGTTCTAAAAATCTCCTAGCAGATGAACTTTTGGAGTTCAATCTGTTTGTAAATTAGAGGACTGCCTGTGATGCAAAAATACATATGATAATTGCTTATCAAGTCAGTTTTTCAGATGTTCCATATTATGGCTGAATAATCTAGATTACTGTGAATTGCTTGCTCTGTTATTATTTGCCTTGGAGGGAATATCAAACACATTTTAGAACATAACCCAAAGAGTTGAAGAGGGTATTGAGAATAGGTTATTTTAAGAGAAAAAAAAACACCTTTATAACAGAATGAGATTATTTAAAAATATCTTGACTCTACATGGAAAAGTTCATGATTTACAATCTGCCACACAGATGTAAAAAAGAATATTTTATAAAATTTAGTTTATCTTTACTCTTGAAGCCATAATCTGTATAAAGTAATTTTTTTCCTACTGTGCTACTCAGTTTAATACAGTAATTTCTCATCCAAATTCTCTTATTTAGTCATTAGGAATTGCAGTTTAGTTTGTTTTGGAGTAAATACAAAAATTCTTCACCCTTTTCTTCTCTTGTTCTTTAACCTTGGCAGGAGTTAAACTCCAAGATGGCAATAGGGGACTGTGTGTTGCTCTAGTATCAGAGAAGCAGCATTGTTGAAGAGGACCATTGACCCTCAGACCCCATCTTTGCAGAGTGTAGTTTAGCTATCATGGTCACTGGTCATCCTATGAGGGTTTACAGGTCTTATCTGTCATCCATGGTTGATGATCTTGAGTCTTGTCTTTGTCTACTGCAAAAAGGTTCTTGTTTTCCATAGCCTCCTCAACCCAAACCTAGGTTTTTCCCTGTCCCGTTGTCTTCTTAGGATTGCCACCACCTCATGTAGACAAGCAAACCTGTGATAGATTTTTATTCACTATGCCAAAGTATGCAAAATCTGTTTGCAAAAATACCAGCTATAGCTACCCTCCGGATCTCAGGCCAAGACGAGGACACCCTGTTTCATAGTCCTTGGCGTTCAGAGACAAACAGAATTAAAGTTCCGCTGCTAATTTTTCCATGACTTTCATAATATCAGAGGTTTATACTAGCATGTCTATGCACACTCATTTATACAACAGGGCTGCAATGCCAGAAAATGTGAGTTTCCAGGTTGATTAATTTCTGGTTTCTCGAAGTCTATACTACAACAATAAATAAAACAAAAGTATAACTAATAAACTAATACTTAAGATAACCTGAAATGCTAAAATGTTCTGTTTATCAATACAATCTTAATACCAAAACAAGACAAAGACAATATAAGAAAATAAACCTACAGACCAATATCTTTCATAAGCAACAACAGAAAAAAATTTCAGTTTGCTAAAATTCTGTAAATTTGCTAGTGAAATTCATTTATATATCATTCTAGTTATATAGGAAACAAATAATATAGCATAGATAAGTGTGGTTTATCTAAGAGCAGCAAGGATCATATAATATTTGAAAGCCAATCAAGGTAATTAACCAAATGAACAAAATAAAGGGGACAATAATACGATCATATCAATCGTGCAAAAAAACACATTTGAACTACTCCACATCCATTCATGATAAAAACTTCAATTAGAAATGCAGGAAGGGCCTCAATCTAATGAAGCCTATCTATGAGGGGGAAAAACACCACAAAACTCAAGCTGATATTGAATACATGACTCATAAACTGGAGCAAAGCAAGGATAAAGATATTCATTCTCTTCACTTCTACAATTTAGTGCATGCCCTGCTGATTTTAAGCTGGCAAGAAAAAGATACAAATGGCATGCAGTTTGTAAAATAAGAAATAAAACATTCAAAGAAAACATTCTCTGTTTTCAGGCTACATGAGCAGGAACATAGAAAATCCTAAGAAATCTACAAAACCTACTAAAGAATTACATAGTAGCTACTGGAACTAAGAAGCAAATTTTGTAAAGTATAGGCTAAAAGGTCAAATGCAATCATCTATTGCATTTCCATATACTATCACCTACTCGATTCCCCAATAGCATGTGAACTCACTAGAAGTAAAATCAAACTGAATTATCCACTAAATACAATGTTTAAAATTAGCTTATTTTTTTTCTTAATTCCAGACTCCAGAATTCTGCCAATTAGAATGAAATAAACCTTAGGCAACCTATGATATGTATATTCACACTTGAGTTTTAGCTCAGTATATGATTTCCTTTGAATACACAAATCAGTATCAGGCTAAGAAGGCTAATTTTAAGTTCTGAGGAATTTGTCTTGGTTTAATAATTCTTGTTAGAATTTCTGGCAATAATGTGTATTGTGATTGTGTAAAACCTTGAAATATACATATAGTCAGTTCTATTATATGTACTCATGGTGAGTTCACTGCAAGTATCTTTTTTTAAATATTTGTTATAAATGTATCTTAATCTAATCTTTGAAATTTGATTTATTTTATTTTTTGTCTTACAAAAAATAAATTTATATTCTAAATTTAATTGATGTTAAATTTTAACCCCAAAATTATATATCAAGACATGAGCAATATATTTTATAGAAGCTTTATATATTAAACTGAAGACTTGACTAAGACTGCTTATAATGTAAAACCATGTCTGATAAGTAATAAAATTAAGTGATTATTAGTAGGTACACTTGATCTGTGATGGAAGGTGTATTAATGGCTGTTAAATGAAATATAATGTGTAAAATTTAGTTTAAGAAAGGTGTTTCAATGATTTCAGGGCTAAATATTACAACTAACATAATCATGGGCCTCTGATTTGCAATGCTCTTATTTTCTAAGACAATTTTATACAGCAGCAGATCTAATTCTTAAAGGCATTGTTACTTGTGGGTAGAAAAAATGAGTTGTTGGGAAGTAGACAATATAGAATATTCAACAATAACTTGGAGTTGTCATCTTCCAAACAAAAATCTGTTTTATATTTTGAAATATATCACTATATACTGAAACTATAGGAATTAATTTCTACTTTCAGCTCATTGCATTTTGTATATTTTAGGAAAAGCACTTAAAAAATACTTTCCAAATTTGATAGCTTCTGGTAATGATTGAGATGTATTTGTGTAGATTTATAATTGTACTATGTCTATGTATTTGTATTTCTAAAATTATTTTAATATTAGATGTTAATTATTATTTAACATTAACTGAACCAATAAAATTTAATACTATTTACCAACATCTTCAGGTAGATGTTTCCTATATGACTCCTTCTTTATCTCTGCCCTTTGAACTGTCGTGCTATTAGAGGATCAGAGATGTTTCACTTGGCTGTGTGCTGTTACACTTGCATCACATCTTATAGCAAAACAAAAAAAAAGAAGCATCCAAGACCCAGTTTTACCTCTTACCATTTTTTGATGCGGTGTAACTCATTTAATTTTCTAATCAACAAATGTGTACATTAATACCTATGGGAGGACAACTCATTCAAATTACTTCTTTAAAATCTCTAGCAGCCTTGTCAGGACTCATGTTCTCTCCTGAAGACTTCTCTCCTCAGTGAGTATTGCACTGCATTTTAGCCTTTGGGATTCATCTGAGTGCACACTGAACATGGATGCAAATGTTCCCATTTCATAGCTTCCTCACTTTCCTGGACATATAGATTTTCATCTTTTTTTTCAGTACTGGGAGCTAAGTACAGGAATTCTTTAATAATCTGTTTTTGGTCAAAGTACACACACATGCATAATTTTGCATATAATGTCACGGATCTCCCAGAGATCTTAACATAAATGTTGCAGATTCTTAAAATTGTCTTATAACCATAATCCACGGTGTGGTTTTTGTTATTATCTGAGGGAGCAACTGAAGCCCTGTCAGTCATCCGCTTTCCCCTTTTAGTTGTAATTGACCAAATTTTCCCACTCTGTCTGACTGTTCCTTCTCTGTGAGAAATGTAGACACCTAATCACTTAGATAATTTGCCTTTCTAAACTAGGCATGTTATCTCTTGGGAATGTGTTCACATTTATTTTATAGATTTTTTATAATGATTTAATAAAACTATGGAGAAAGTGTCATTTTTATTGCCTGCCAGATAATAACTCTTAAATCAATGTTAGTCACTACAACCCATATTCTGCTATTTTTCCCTTTATTATTACTATGATAATTATTTGGATTGTTATGTTCAGCCAAGACTTTTTCTCATTTTATTGCTTATATCTTTTCTTCATAAGATTACTATCCTCCTTAACTGTGACAGTTAAAATATGCTGCCGTGATGTAAATTCTCACTTACATACCTACATCTCAAAAGATCCTGGAACAGAAACCCATAGAGCTGGGGAAAGAAAAGACAGCCTTCTAAGCCCATTATTTGTACTATTTCTTTACAAGCAAATTTCCTTAATTTAAGAACACCCTTTAAGCTAAATGAGATTTTTTTTTCTTCTAACCAAAATGAGCCACACTTTCTTCCTTTAATGTACATGTTCTTTTCTGATTAGTTGCATAAGAATTTATACTTCTTGGAAAACATGTATTGAAACTTCATGTGTATTGAGTTTATTCTGAAGGCAAAGAAGATCATTTCAATGAACAATCTAAATTGATAATAAAACATATCATCTCATCCAAATCATGCTAAATTTAAGATGATATTTTTATTAATGTTTATGCTGGAGAATTCAATGGTAGCTGTCCAAATAAAAAGTAATTTACAGAAAATATGTGTTTTGTAGA
Organism: Hipposideros armiger; assembly: GCF_001890085.2. NCBI lineage: Eukaryota > Metazoa > Chordata > Mammalia > Chiroptera > Hipposideridae > Hipposideros > Hipposideros armiger. The sequence continues at coordinate 1,949,952 of NW_017731565.1, read as the reverse complement.
GAATAACACAAAGGCAGTGAAATAAACTTGTGGAGACACAAATTGAAAAAAGCTAGTGTAGATTTTTTGAAGCAAGTAAAAAAATTCAGATTTGGGGTGGTAAAAGCTTTAAACCTACAAACAGAAAGACAGGAAGATGTTTTTACCATGTTCAGAGAAAATAATGCATCTACCATTTCTGTGTAGAAGTACAGTGTAATTGAGGACAAAAACTTAATGTATTAATAAATGGACAGGAAATGTACTAGGAATGCCTTTCCCCAGCATAGCTGCTGCTAATCCAGTTTACTTAGAGTTTAGAAGGCAATAATTTTTATCACAATTTTCTCTAAACAACAACTGATCATTCTAATGCATCTGGAATGCTTTCTCAGTATATTACAAAGATACTAGAAAATATATGTTGGGCCTTATGGTTTATACGGTAGCAAAATGCCAAGCATTTTCAAATGAGAAAGAGAAACACAGTTATTTATTTCCAACTTATTGTTTTAACTGTCAGTAACTGCAGTAACAGGGTTCATTAAACAATAGCTGGTATTCTTCAAATTCAGAGAAATAATTTGAAGTTTTTGTAATACTCTGTTTTGTTATACTGCATATTGGCTGCTACAAATAACTAAAGAAGACAAGCTAAAAAATATAGGATAATGGTAAATAAAGCAATTTGTTTCACAGTTGACTTAGATGGTGAAAATTCATACCGGAATGCATTCTAGAAACTCATAAAAAATAAGCACATCCTAGCTTGGTAATTTCAATGTGACATATTTTTATTTTAATGGATTTTTATTAAATTCATAAAAATTAATGGACTAGGGATTAAGTCATTATGAACTCTCTCCCAATTGTCTGTTATTAATAGCATCACAATAGTGATGCCATTGTTAAGTACTTTCATTCTAAATGCCTTCTTTTAGTCAATCATGATTTTTCATCTCTGAGTTCCTACTCCAACAATTCTTTCAGATGATTACATTTTTTTGTTTTTATTCTCCAAGTTTTCAGAAATCTCAAAGCTTTGATGTTCATATTATATATTATATATTATTTTTTTAAATATGCAATGTAAATAATACAAAAAGTAAAAACATGTGAGGCTTCATTTTGTACTTATAGGTTAGAAAGATATTACTGACCACACCTTTAAAACTCAACTGTTACACAGAATTTGGAGAGGGCATAAATGATCCTGCCTATAAAATGAGGACCTAAATTGATATACCGTATTTGCCGGCGTATAAGACAACTGGGAGTATAAGACGACCCCCTAACATTTCCACTCAAAATACAGAGTTTGTTATATGGTCGGCTGTGTGCGATTTTGCGAGTGTGGTAAAATCGCATAACAGCAAAATCGCATAACAGCCGAGCATACACCCAGCAGCGCTGCTGATGCCTGAATGGTATGTGGAATGAAGTGGGCGGGCATCGGGAGGCCACTATGGCACGGGGCAAGCACTATGGGCAGTCTATCTGAAGTGTACCTGGCGTATAAGACGACCCCCCACTTGGAGGCATATTTTTCAGGGCCAAAAAATCGTCTTATACGCCGGCAAATACGGTACACTACAAATCTCTATTGCCTAGGTTCTCCTCTTTACAAATCAATAAAATAAAGTTTTAATTGTAAAATAAAATTAAAAATTAAGTGTGTATTCAAGATGCCTTTCAGTTTTTAGAACCATACTGTTTTCATTATTAGCCACACATAATCACCATTATCCCATCTACATCATATTCTGGGGTACTTATGGGTTGCTGACAAAATTTTTCTTCCAATGAAGTATATCTATTAGTAGCTTATCTCTTCAGGCCCAAAGATATAATCTGATAAATTAATTTAAAGTATTTTGTAATTACCAGATTTTTTTTTTAACTTCCCTTGTGGAGATGATATTTTCCTCATAGAAAGCTTTAATAAAAATGAGATGGGTCAAAGAAAGTGTTCATTATCTGAAAGTAATATGTGTTTGGGTTATGTATACCATCACTAGTACTTAAACCTAAACTATTGTACTTGTTTGCTCATGAATGGAATTTTTTGCTGAGTTTGATAGGAATCGCTATTTTAATGGTTTAAAGACATCTAATTATATATGTATGTTAAAGTAAAATTTGAAATAAGTGATGTAACATCTACAAGAGACACTTTTGGAAGCTGAACGTGGCTGGGAGACCTGATGTGGATGCCCACATATATTTTCTTCCATTCCAAGAATTCAAAGAATGGGCCCTGAGGCAACTTACTTAACTCCAGAATCTGAGAGTTCAAGTCTTCTTGGCAAGATTAACTTTGTCCTTCTGGGCAGAGGCATTATAATAGCATCTTTTATTATGGAATCACATAACACTTTGTGACATACCATTCATCAAATAATAAAATAGGAACCACATTTGTAGTATAATCTTAACTGTGCATATAGAGCTTTTGTATTAGTCTACAGTATGTCCTGAAGCTAAATTTGATTACTGTTCCTCTAGCAAGATGTTTAAACTAAGTTGAATTATGTAGAGTTGTACTTATGGCTTAAATGGCACTCTCCTGTGTAATGTAAATAAAGTAGCCCCTGTAGTGTACAACTATATGCATGTAAGAAAGAATAACATCAGATTATTTGGTACCCAAAGGATTAATGTATCTTTTTCTGGGAAATCCCTGATGCATTTAAAAACTTTCTCATTGTCATATCAATAATAAGTATTATCTAAACCAAGCTTGCAAATTTTAAACTGAAAATAAGGTCATGCATTTTTAGTCCATATACAGTTCAGATTTCTTCATCCCTTGACCTTTAAAGAAAGCATTTTAGATGGGAGAACAAATTAAAGTAGTATAAAAGTATGCTGTAAATAAAATACATAAAGGACTCATTATGCTGAGAAGGTAGTAGATTAAAACATAAATAGGTTTAAAAGAGTATATATGAATTTATGACTAATAGATACATGATGGGTTCTTAATGGAAAGTTAGGGATAATGAGGGTGATCAGATCAAATGTAAAAGACTGTATCTGCTATGATCTATGCCTAGGATCCAATTCTGTACCAATTACTTCCAACATTTTGTACAAGTTTTGCATAAGAAGGGTCATTCAAAAATAATTGATCACTCTACAGTTAACTTATAACATTTAAATTGAAATGATGGAAATCAGAAACAAAATTCTTTAGCTTCCTGTCTGTCTTCTCTTACCTCAGTTAAAAAATCAGAAGTCTCTCTAAATAAAGTTTAAAACTGATAGACGATGTAAGGATATTGAAAGACATTTGCAATTACAGTAAGAGATTTTAATACACGTTGTGGATTAATAGCATTAGATGAAACTGACAAATAAAAAAATTAATATTTATATATAGAAAATATATTCTATAATGCACAAACTTTATTATTAATTCATAACCAATATGTGTCTGTTGCAAAATTTAAAATAATTCATACAAAACTTACCGAATGTCAGTACAAATACAGGCAATATCAGACCCCAATAGTTGTATCTATTTAGAAACTTTAAAAATTTGTCAAAATAATTCACAGGTTAAAGAGACAAGCATGGTGGTAATATGAGAGATTTATGATCTTAATCAAATGTATATATGAACCAGAAATTTTGCATATATGTGGCTTTTAAAGAACCCAGGGGGAAAAAATTAGTACATTAAACCTAAAATAAGTAAAATAAAGCAAATATTAAAAATCAATATGAATTTTAAAATAAGCAAAAGCAATTAATGTATATATAAAATCTTCTGGAAAAGGTTAAAAAACAAAAATGAAAGTATCAGGCAAGGCGCACACACACACACACACACACACACACACACACACACACACACACTCCTGACAATTAAGTCCGCGAACTCATCCTAGAAAAAGTGCTATATACCTCATTGCTGAATATATCACTATGGTCACCTTCAAAGTACTCCCACTGGGAAGCTATGCACCAATGCCAGCACCTAGTCCACTCTTCAAAGCAACTTTGGAACTCGTTTCTGAAATGGTCATCAGAACTCTCATCGCATTACTCCTAATGTCCTGAAGGTCACCCAAATGTCTTCCTTTAAATATTTCCTTTATCTTCAGGTAAAGAAAGAAGTCATTTGAGGGTCAGATCAGGTGAGTAGGGAGGGTGCTCTAATACAGTTTTTTGTTTGCTGGCTAAAAACCCCCACACAGATAGTACCGTGTGAGCTGGTGCATTGTTGTGATGCAAGATCCGTGAATTGTTGGCGAAAAGTTCAGGTCGTCTAACTTTTTCACACAGCCTTTTCAGCTCTTCCAAATAGTAAACTTGGTTAATTGTTCACCCAGTTGGTACAAATTCATAATGAATAATCCCTCTGATATCAAAAAAGGTTAGCAATATTGTTGCAACAAGTTCATGAACTTAATTGGGTGACCTCGTGTGTGTGTGTGTGTGTGTGTGTGTGTGTGTGTGTATAAATGTTTTGAGCTTTAAAGCAAAATTTATTTTTAAAATTAATAAAACAAAGACCATTTTGTTTTAAAAGATGTAGAATTAGAGATATTTATATCTATATAGAGATATAATGGAACATAATCATATATATATGTATACATATGTGTGTGTGTGTGTATATATATATATATATATATATATATATATATATACATATATATATATATATATAGTTGGAAAAGTAAGTTCGTGAACTTCTTGTCCGACCTCTTTTGAAGAGAGGGAGAGAGAAATTTTGGGGGGAGTTGTCCAGCGGCCACCTTTCATTTTTATTATCTGTGTACATTTTAGTCCAAGGTGGCATTGTTTCTACTAAAATAATTTCCTCAAAACTTTATAGGTCTCTTACACACGTCATTAAAGTCCACTTCATTAGACAAAAGCTACACTTACAGATATTTTTCACTTAATCCTTTATTTTTGACTCCTGTTGAGATGGCTGAGACACAATACCCTTAAGCTTTGTACGGACCCTATAGTTTGTTTGAGATCTGTGGGGTACAGGCTTATATCTCTTGTAAGTGCCCTCTGCATGACTGAATATGCTAACTTTTTGATATTTATGAGGTTTTAATAAAAGGTTGTGGAGTCACACTCAGTTTTTTTTAAAGTGCAGTTTCCTTACAGTGACCCTTAACTGTTGCAGTTTGATAGGCTGAGAATGTTCAAAAGCATCTAGTCCTAATTTACATTCTTAATTATTTTATTAACATCTATTTTTATTTGTAATAATATTTTATTACACTTATTTTTTATTAAATGTATTGGGGTGACATCAGTTAGTAAAATTATATGTTTCAAGTATACAATTGTGTAATACATCATCTATATATTGCATTGTTTATTCATTACCCAAAGAGAAATCTCCTTCTATCACCATATATTTGACCCATTATATCCTCTTCTAACTCCCCAATACCCTCTGCTAACCACTAAACTGTTATCTATGTCTATGTGTTTTTGTTTCTTTGTTTACTTGTCTTGTTCGTTTGTTACTGTCATTTTTATATCCTACATATGAGTGAAATTATATGGTTTTCCAGTGTTTCTCTCTGACTTATTTCACTTAGCATGATAATGTCAAGATCCATCTGTGTTGTTGCAAATGGTAGTATTTCATATTTTCTTATAGCTGAGTAATATTCCATTGTCTATATGTACCACATCTTCTTTATCTATCAAAGGACACTTTGGTTGCTTCCATGTCTTGCTCATCGTGAATAATGCTGCAAAAAACATAGAAGTATGAATATCTTTAGGGATAAATGCTTTCAGATATTTTGGGTGGATACCCCAAAGAGGGATTGCTGGGTCATGTGGTAATTCTATACTTAATTTTTTGAGGAATCTCTATACTGTTTTCATAGTTGTTGTATCAGTTTACATTCACACCAGTAGTGTATGAGGGTTCTTTTTACTCCACGACCTCTTCAAAACTTGTTATTCCTTACCTTGTTGATAATAGCCATTCTAACAGGTGTAGGGTGATATTTCATTGTGGTTTTGATTTGCATTTATTGCCCTAATAGCTAGTGAAGTTGAGCATCTTTTCAAATATCTGTTGGACATTTGTTTGTCTTCTTGGATGAAGTATCTGTTTAGGTACTCTACTCAGTTTTTAATTGGATTGTTTGCTCTTTTGTTGTTAAGTTGTATGAGTTCTTTATATATTTTGGATATTAGCCTCTTATCAGTGGTGGTGTTTGCAAATATCTTCTCCCATTCAGTCGGTTGTCTCATTGTTTTGTTGATGATCTCTTTTGCTGTGCAGATGCTTTTTAGCTCTACATAATGCCACTCACTTACTTTTCCTATTACTTCCCTTGCTTTTGAAATCAAATTCATAAAATCCTCTCTGAACCCAAGATCCATAAATTTAGTACCTATGCTTTCTTTTATGCAGTTTACTGTTTCAGATTTTATGTTTAGGTCTTTGATCCATTTTTAGTTAATTTTGGTGTATGATGACAGATAACTGTCTAGTTTCTTTCTTTCTTTTTCTTTTGTTTTCTTTTTTTTTTTTTTTGGATGAGGCTTTCCAATTTTCCAAGCACCATTTATTGAAGAGGCTTTCTTTTCTCCATTGTTTGTTTTAGGCATTTTTGTCAAAAAAATTATCTGTCTATATATATGTCGGTTTATTTCTGGGTTCTCAGTTTTGTCCCATTGGTCTGTGTGTCTGTTTTTCTGATAATACCATGCTGTTTTGATTACTGTCGCTTGTTGTATACTTTGAAATCAGGGAGTATGATACCTCCAGACTTGTCCATTTTTCCTCAGGATTGCTTTAGCTATTTGGGGTCTTTTGTGATTCCATACAAATCTGGTGATTTTTTTGTTCTATTTCTTATAAAAAATGCCATTGGGATTTTGATGGAGATTGCATTAAATCTGTATATTGGTTTGGGTATTTTGGTCACTGTAACTATGTTTGTTCTTCCAATCCATGAACACAAAATATTTTTTCCATTTCTTTGTGCCCTTTTCAATTTCTTTTAATAATATCTTGTAGTTTTCAGTTAATAGGTCCTTCACATCCTTTGTTAAGTTTATTCCTACATATTTTATTCTTTTTGTTAAAATTGCAAAAGGAATTAAAATTTTTTTTAATTTCATTGTTAGTATATAGGAATGCAACATTTCCTTAAATTTCGTACCTTGGTTTGTTTCTCTCCTCTTACAGTTTCTTGTAAGCAGCAAGAAAAAACAGGAACTACCTTCAGTACTTTTCTAGGAAATCTCTTTAGCTGTACAACCAAGTGCACCACTTAAAAATTCTGCTTTCCACATAACTAGAGGAGGCAACTGTGCTAAGTATTCTGCTACTCCATAGCAAGGATCCCTCCAACTCCAATGTTCAATAACATGTTCCTCACTTCCTTCTGAACTCTCACCAACAGAATAACATCTAGATTTCTCTTACCAATCTGTTTACGGCAGTTTGGGCGTTCTCTTACATGCTCCTCAAAATTCTTCTAGTTTCCACCCACTTACCTGTTTGCACACTACTGTTAATGTTGGTAAAGATGTAAAGGAAATGATACTACCGCATTCCAATGAAACTTATCTTCACCAATACTTTCTGTTACTTTACTCCACAAGAGCCTAATCTCTGGGGTTTTTGAAGTTGGCACTTCACTAATTGCAATTGTAATCGCTGTTGATTAGCTAATGGATGTAAAATTGAACCCATTTTTCATATCCACATAGCTCTGAGTATGCCACTCTTCTATAATGGATACTTGTAGACAAGGGGAATAAAATCCCACCAAAAGAGGAAAAAAGGCTTACTGCAGAATTACCCAAGAGCATTTCATTTTTTTATCATATATATATATATATATATATATATATATATATATAATACATTTTACACTTATTAATATATTTATAAATATATATTATTTATATATGTAATCCTCAAGTTTACTCATTGTTATTATTTTATGCTCAAATTATGTTTTATTGTATATAATGATGAAATCTCACATTATTGAGACAATTTAAATTCCACTCTTATGCATTAGGTTTTGGATAATTTGTTTGATGTCAGGATATTCAACTTAAATTATCTTGATGATTATCGATCTCAGGAATCATCAGATAGGGCTAATTTTTGGCTCCCGAATACCTGGACAATGATTTATAGAATAATATTATCCTATAAGAATTGTGGAACTAGTGACTAAAATTGGTTAGAAATATGAATCTGGAGAACCTCTGAAGAAATATTCTGCTGCCTTAGCAGTGTATCTTATTGTCACTAACAATAGAAAATATTCCCCTTAAATCCACAACACAACAGAGCTCCATTACTCTGACTCTCATACATTTACAAGACAATGAGCATTTCATAAAATATTCTTCCTGCTACCTTTCACATCCATAACATACTAAGTACAAATACCCTGTGTTGTTCATCAAAGGCCCATAAGCATCATTTCATTTTTCTTTGCATAATCACATTATTTCTTCAACTCATAAATCTGTACGTGGTGATTACAATTCTTGCCCATCAATCCAAATTCCTTTTCTCACATACAATATTTATTGAATGGATCAAGGGAACCATCCTTCAAATAAAAATGGGATTGGCTAGTCACAATTAGGTCATTAATACATCAGTGAAATGACTGTTCTTCAAAACAAAGAGAAAATAAATCTGTAAAGAGATTTATGCTAATGTAGACCTGTTAATGAGTGACTGTGGTGTAATTTCTCAAAACCTGTGTGACTTTGTCACTTAATAACATTTACATAATATTTTAAGACCCACATTTTTGTAATTATCATAAAAATCACTTATGGTAGCAAATGTCTTTCAGACTATTGACAGTTTCTAAGATTTTTCTCTCAGTTTTAATAAAAATGTTAACATGTTTTTCAGTGAAGTAAAGTAGTTATTGTAATATATTAAGTAAAGTATCAGCTATAATTGGAATATCACCAAATTTGATTACTGAAGCATTAATCTGATCCAAAATCTTTTTTACAAATTACATAAGGTCATTTATTTACAGAATAGCTAAAAAGAAAAGTGATTTGTAAATCATTAAATTTCAACAAATCATTGTTTCGGGGAAACACATTTTTGAAAAATTAAAATCACACAGAAATTTAATTTTATAGAACAACTTATATAAACAGAGTTTTTGAAAAAAATATTATAGGATATTTTTCCTTTGAGTTATGAGCACATGTTGTAATGATTTTATCATTTGCCACTTATTTAGTATTGGCTAATTTTTAGGAAATAACCAGAACTAAGTTTTACTCAGTATAGAAAGTTAAAGACACATTACCAGAAAGAATAAAATTCAGATGGTCATGTATAACCAAATGGAAGTGAATACCTCTAACAGACAAGATGACAGTTTTGGACATCTCTGCTCTGCTATGGTTTTGAAAGGGAACAGTGTCCGAGGTAATGTAATATCATACATGATGAATTTCAAGTTTAATTTATGGTTCTATGCATTAACCTGAGGAGGGCAAGTATCAGTCAATAAAACTTTTATATGGTATATAGATTAAAAGGAAAAGCTCAAGAAAATATATAGAGTTGTTTAATTTATAGAATTATTTGACATAAAACAGTTTATATAGTAGTAGTCATTGCTAAAATAGTATAAATTAGTAATTAATTAAATTTATCTAGAACAATTTGATTTAAAAGGTGTTATAATTAGAAAAATAATATTTAGTTTAAAAGTCATTACTTATGACTGGCCAGCTATTAGTCTGAGTCTGAATCAGTTAGTATATGTATATATGTATAATCCATATGTGGACATGTATACACATGTATATTTACTACACGATAAAAAGTACATTGAAGTAAATAGGTAATTGGACTGCCAACAACTTGTCTTCCATAATTATAGGTAAAATACTGAACTTCAAAAACTTCTGATACTGAAAGCATTGCCATGTAACTGTTCAGCATGTGGTTTGGTGTTTTAGATGTTGTTATGGTTGATTTTATATGTCACCTCAGCTAGGAATTCTCAGTTGTTTGGTCATAACCATCTAGATGATGTTGTGAACGTATTTTGTAGATATAATTCGCATTTAACTTGAAGGACATTACCTGTGATAATGTAGGTGGACTTCATCCAATCAGTTGAAGACCTTAAGAGCAAAGCCTGAGGGTTCTCAGAGAAGGAATTTTACTTCAAGGCTTTAACATAGACGGCCTTTCCTGAGTTTCCAAACCGATGCCTGATCTATAGATTTAGGACTCAACACTGTATATTCAATTCAAATCTTACCTGATTTCCTGCCAGTAGCCACACACTGTTGATTAGGGCTTTCCAGTCCCCACAATCACACAAGTCAATTCCTTAAAATCAATCTCCTCCTCCTCCCCCTCCCCCTCCCCTTCCCCT
>NW_017731565.1:1926302-1938679 GCF_001890085.2 Hipposideros armiger | reverse complement strand
TCTCTCTCTCTCTCTCTCTCTCTCTCTCTCTCTCTCTCTCTCTCTCTGTATATACTATATATTGTATCTATAATAATTTGTATCATATATAATATATAGATAATATTATAATCTCCATCTATAGTTTTGCTTTATATTTGTCTTGAGCATGTTGAATGACACAGCGTGTTCTGGGTTACCGCTTACCATCTATATAATCGTGGAATATTTCTTTGACATCTCTTCTTCATCTTTAAAATGAGGATATATTTATTTATTTTAATAACACTCAACATGAGACCTACCCACTTAACAAAATTTTAAGTATTATATGTAGGCACAATTTTGTACAGCAGATATCTAGAATTTACTCATCTTGCACAAGTAAAATGTTATGCCTGTTGGATAGCAAATTTCCATTTTCTCCTCCTCATCCCTGCAAACCACAATTCTGTTTTGTACTTCCATGAGTAACTATTTTAGATACCTCATCTAAGTAGAATCATGCAGTATTTATCTTTCTGAATAATTGACTTATTTCATTTAGCTTTATGTCCTTTATGTTCATCCATGTTATCACATATAGCAGGATTTCCTTCTTTTTTAAGGCCGAATAATATTCCATCACATGTATATAGTAATACTTGTAAGTTTATAATGAGAGGTAAATGATATAATGAGCAAAAACACATCTTAAGAGTAACTGTCACTGTATAGGTGTTCCTGAAAAGATAGATACTATATTTATTACTACTCAAACAATTAAGTTTTAAGAGATAAACTAAAAAAGATAAACCTTTGCACAACTAGTATCTGTTCTCCTAAAACTATGAACATTATTGAGTGTTAATTTTCTGATAGTGAGCGAAATTTGAAAATGACCAAACACAGTAATTAAACACATTTAAAACATTAAATGTGATAGATGAAGAAAAAGAGAAGCAGGCATTTAGAATATGTAGCCATGGAGGACCTTGGCTCTTGGAAGGCATTAGTGAGGTTAGGAGAGTGTTTATTTGTTTTTTGTTTCTTTTTCCTTTATAATAATCTTAGGTGATGGGTGTACTCTCCAGTTCTCTCCTCTTCCCATTGGCTTTTTCTACCACATTCCCCAGTTTTCCATTGGTTTCACAAGCCTCAGCTGAGTCACAGGTTTATGATACCCGAGTGGAAGGTAGTCAGTCCCTCTTCAGTGGAGTAGAAGTTGTTAATGAGGGCAGGGATCATTTGCTGTTTTTTCACTCTTCATTGGGATTAGCCAAGTTGGATTCGTAAAGTGCTGTGAGCTCCTCAGAAGCTGTTATGTAAGTAGCGGGTGATATATTAGTTCTGTATTGTTTTGATGGATATTTCACCTTAAAGGTTCTGCCTCTTCCCAATTTTACCTGCAGCAAGAGAGTTACAACTACTGTTTATTTTCAGTACTTAAATTTTTACTACATTAGGAAGACAAAAATACCTACACACAAAATGTAAGCACAAGTGTTATATAGTGATAAACATTTAAAAACAACCAACCAAACAAAAACCTCATGGAGTTTGGTTACTTATGTGTCCGGAGTAAGCTCAATATGAGAAGATGGGCAGACCAGCGCACATCACTACCTGTCATCTGTGGTAATGTAGCAATTTGACCTCATCATTCAGAGTGGGTCTGAACCACCACATTTTTCCACTTAACTCTATGGTATGGATAAGTCAATTCATCTTACAGACTTCATGTTTTTCACCAATTCAAGGAAGAGATAAATTCTGCAAATGTTTGTGAGGATCAAATGGTGTAATATATGTCAAAGTACTTTGTTGGTGGCATTTTACAATACACAAAATATTGCTACGTGAAAAGGACTGAGGTGTGTGTGTTTCTTCAATAAAAGTATGGTTTATTTAGGGATCATATTATCTAAGGCACTTAAAATGTCCAGAAAGAAGAATATTATTTTGGGGTTTTTTTAAGAATCAGCATTCAACCTTGCTTATGCATCTTTTTTTATTTGATCTCAATCTTCTGCTTCTAAATATCAAAGACATCATTATGTGTTTACATATCATAACCCTTTCTCAGTAAATGCCAGTGCCACGACATCAGATTTTTTCAAAATTATTATTGCTTGAGTTTTGAGTTGATCCAGGTTGCATGCTACTAAGGAGAACATCTAAAAGATTATTGAGTGGAAATCATTTGTTTCCTAGCTATGTTTCAGATATTTTAACTAGAAAGTTTGCTCAATAATGTAAATATTCAAATTACCTATTTAAGAAATTTTTCATGAAATAGCATCATATATTATAATAGTGCGCACTTAAAACTTTTAAATATGTCCCTGTCTCTCTTCATAAAAATCAGGCCCAAAACAAGGGCTCATAAAACTGTTTCTGAAAACCTGTCAAAATAATGAAAGACACGAGAGCATTAAAAATACATTGGAGTAAAAATATCTCTGAAATGAGAATGTCATTTCTTCTCTAATCATCTATTGCCATTAAATTGGAACATTGGTTGGATTTCAAATATAATAAGAGGCCTCTTAAAATCAACTGTCAAATTATGTTACCCTATGCGATTTTACGAGATGTTGTGTTAGCAAAGAATGGGAAAGCGCTGAACATAATTCAGAGTAGTATAAACTAGATAACATGACTTGACAACTGAAACTTAAAAGGGAAAGTACTTATAGTAGCTTCACATCAGATATCTTCATCAAGTTATAAATCAAGCATAGAAGTTTAGTGTGAAGGTTGGTAAGACTATATTGCCTGAAAATATGTATGTCAAATTTTAGGAAGATTCAAGTCGTGAAGAGTATTTTAAGATACTACATTAATTCTGAAAAAAAAAGAAAGAAAAGAAAAGATAAAATCCTGTCTTTAAGTGTTACAATGTAAAATATCAAAAGAAAAAAAACAGTAAGATCAACTTTAACAATATTACAAACAATTTGAAACTGAACCTTTATACTTACACATTTATTCCTGGAGAAGAAAGTGCGGTAAGATCTCTAGGTTTGAATAATAGATATTTACAAGGCAAAAACATTTCTAAATAAAGACCCTTTTTAAAGCCATGATATTATTTTATTTAAATCATCAGTATTCTGTTCATGGCTTACTTTATGAAGAGAAGATTCATTCTTTGCTGAAATATAATTGCATTATCAGATATTAAGAAGAAGCCATAAACCACAAAATGGAAATTAGCCCTCCAATGGCCATTTTATACTCTGAAGATGATTTTATTTTAACATTTTTGTTGTCAACCACAGCAGTAGCATGCTAAGATGGGAAACCCAAATTTCAACATCACTCCAACCTGAATAAAAATTTAAATATATGAACACTAAATTGAATAATCGATAAAAGATTTTAGTCAGATAACCATCTCTTTGGCAGTAAATGGCATATAGGCCAATCCATCTAAGCAAGCTCCATCTTCATTAGTGTCACAGCTTTGCAGGATCTTTTAGAAGCAAGAAGATATTTCCATGTTTCCCATTGCTCCATTCTTTTTAGTCTCCATTAAAAATTTGCAGAGACACAACCACTTATTCTTCATTGCCTATTCAGGTTTGTAAATGGAATTTATTGCAAGCAATGTTATTTTACAGATTAAATTAATGTTATTATAAAGAGCTTTAAAACTCACAGATATTTATGAGTCATGCTGAGAAAGAACCTGCACTCTGTTACAGTGATTAATATAAGTCTCCCAAGTTTTCACAGACAAAATTGCCACCATGTGCATATTTTGAGCACAAAACTGATAACTATAATTCTGAATGAAAGAGGACAGAAAGAAGCACTGTGCCACTGATGCATCAGTTGAAATTAGCATGCTATTGGTGGATTGAGTGAAGTTTTGCTTGTAACGTTGGTTGATCTGTTCATAGGCAATGTTGAAACTACTACAAACGAAGTGTATGAGCTTTTGCGCATATGTATTTGTGGTAGATATTTCTATTTCCCATCGATTTCTTCTCTTCACAATGTGACATTACTGGTAGCTGCTGCTGCCACCAATAGGTGGAGTCTACTAGTCTATTCTTCTTTACATGTATGGGCTGGCCATGTAACCTGTGTTGTCAGATAGAATGTGACTCTTCTGGCCTTCACCTGAATGACTGAGCATGCATGAGCCCAGGTGACAGGAGCTGAATAATTGCCTAGTCAGTCTACACAATCAGGAAAAATCATAAATCGCTGTTACTTATGCCACTAGATTTTGAAGGAATTAGTTTCACAGGAAAAAATAAATGAAACAATATCAAAATTAAGGTGAAAATAGAAAGGTAATCAGATATTCCATCAAATTTCCAAAAGTGTTCTGTTTCTGGTAGTTATATGAGAAGTATAATACTCAAGAACACATAGCTGTTTAGAATTTACAGTTTGCAATTTATGAAGGTTGGGGAAGCAAAAATAAAAAAGGTCTAAAATGCAAACCATTATTACCTTTAGAGTAAACATTGGTTAATAATAGAACTTTCAATCAAACCATTAAAAGGAAAATTAAAACAAAGTAAGCTAATATTAAGGATTTGTTTGAATTTGCAGGTGATTTTGAGTTATGTTTAAGTATGGTGGTCCTCAAATATGAGGAGTTTAAAAAAAACACCGATGCCTGATTCCCATTCTGGAAACTCTGATTTAATTCATCTGTGTAGGTGTGGGTATCAGTCAGGACAACAACATAGTTACTCTCTCTCCCCTCTATGTGTTTATAGAAATTTTTAATAAATAAATAAGTATATATATAATTTCTTAATATTTTATCAATAAGAAATATAGCATTCTTATATATGCATATTTTAATATATATATATTTAATATATATACACATAAACATATATGTATATATAAATAATATATACACATATGTGTATAAAAATAAATGATATATTTCTTATTAAAATATATTTACAATATGTATATATTATATATGTGTAAAATATGCATATATCTAAAACTCATAGTAATATTGTTGACCTTCTACTGTTACTAGATCCTAAAAACAAAGTAATCTTGTTTGTTTTATTTTGTAAAGAAGATACTGTATTAATAAGTTTTAGAAATATTAGCAACAGATAAAATTGACAAATGTTAGGAATACGTCTGGCTACAGACTGAGTAATAAAACTGTTACCTACATTACTTTATTTACTTAGAATCACTGTTATTCTTACAGATTTACTAGGCTGAATTTCTGAAGCAGTTGATATGAAACAACTGATGTGTTTTGGGTTTTTTTTTAATCAAATATGTTTACGATCTTGAAATTTGCATAGCAATATTACTCCACATAATCCAATTATAATTCCTATAATATCTCAGTAGGCAAAATATTTACCAAGTTTAATATAGGGGGTCATTGTAATGTAAATATTCTATCCCTTGATCTTTTTATCTAATTGTGAGGTAAATTTCCAAGATAATTATTTCTCCTCTCTCTCTCTCTCTTTCAAAATAATGTGCCTTTTTACTAAGTTTCATTAAAGGTTGTGTTAAGTAGATATAGCTGAGTTTATTTGGAACAATTTAAACATATGCATATAATTTATAAATGCACAATAATTAAATAAAAATCAATTTCTGTTTCTTTTTAGATGTAAATTTTTACTTGGGTTGTATACAAAGTTAATGATATAGTCTCCTCATTCTCTAAACTTTCAAAATTAATTTTCTCTCCAAAGATATTACACCTTATTTTTCCTAATTTGAAAATTCTCACTATTCAAGTTATCCCAAAGAAAGGTGGTCTATGAATGCAAACATGTTATAAGTATCCAGATATTTCTAAATGCTCTCCTACTTCTTTAGATTTTCACTGCAAAATTTGATAAGCATTGCATGCATTTCCTTATTATTTATATATATCTACTGTGAAGTAAAACATCAATTATTTTGCCTGTTTACACCAGATATTAATATTAACATGATGATTGACTAAACTCTGAAATTTGTCAGGACATTCTCCTAGGAGCCATGCACAGCTCCTATAATTATGGTTCTGTTGGTGAAACGTAGTTGAATAGAACTTTGATGTACGATTTCCATGGTAAAACATTTTGGAATTCTGATGGTGTTTTCTCCATAGAAAGACCTTTTGGTCACTAAGTAGCAGGGATTGTGGCTGGCAAACTCTATTTTCCATCAAGACAGAGGGTCTTTATTCCAATTAACTGGGTGATCTTGGGCAACCACTTCTAGCGCCCAAATATGATGTCGTCTGTCAATGGCAGAGAAGTAAAACACCTGCTATCAAACACTGCAAATGGGCTTGGTGAGAATGCACACATTCACGATTAGAGGGACATATATCCCCTGCCCTTCTGGGTCCTAATGAGATAGACATCCTCCTATTTGGTCAGAGAACAATGATATGATGAAGTGCTGCTGTGCTCTTGACAGAGAAGTGTTACCCCAGCCCAGGACTGTCATGACTCCAAGGAAAGGGAAGTTAGAAGCATCCTCTACTTGGCATATGATTGTATATGTTTCAATATTGTTAAAATATATATATAAAATGTGTATATACAATGCAATAATAGTGCTATAACAATAACAGTAAAAAATAGCAACAACACATACATTATATTTTGTCTAATAATATTAGAAAATACATATTATACTCATTATATATCAGGCATAGTCTAAATGTTTTTACTCATTAAGTCACTTAATTTTTTTGTTTTTGTTTGTTTGTTTGTTTTAGCTGAATCATCCTGCCACCTGTTGGCAGCTCAGCAGCAGCTCAGCTCGGGCTAGGACTCAAACCGCTGTTGCTCAGAGCTCAAACTCTTGAGCAAGCTCTTAACCAACTGAGCCTTCAGCCAGCTGAGTCACTTAATTCTTAAGAAAACTCTTGTTTGGCACATTGGACAGATAAAAAAACAAACTCAGGTGCAAAGAAATTAATAACTATTCTAAAAATCACTAATATCTAAAATAAGTTTAAGTGTTGGGGTTTAAATGAAATTGTATAGCTCCCAGACTCTATGCTTTCCAGTGCTATATGAATCTGCTTCTAATATAGTGTGATGATCACGCTAATACTGCATTTCAGCTTCTCTTCAGATAATGTATCCTGATAACTAGGAAAAGATATTCACACATAGTTATTATTCCATCACAGAAGAACAAAGTGATCAGAATATAGTGCTATTTTGCTAACCTGTTTGTAGTCATAAAAATACCACATATGCTTCCCCAAGGGATTTTGCTACTAGGTTAACTTTGAAGGTAGCAACATACGTATTATTTCTTCAACATGCAAAGTGTAAAAAATGTTTCTGAATAATACCTATAAACTAATATGCCAATATAATGTTCATATTATCTGAACATTATAAAATAATGTTACTCAACCTAAGGAAGTTAAAGTTTTTAACTTCCAGGGAAGGAAGTAAAAGGGTACATGGAGGGTCTGACCCATGTAGGCACAGAAACAACAGGTAACTGGACATCAGGAACAGAGGGGAAAGGGAGGTGTGCCCAGTGTCCTACCCAAGCCTATCCTGTTTAGGCCTAGAAATATAGGAAATTAACCGGAAGATTCATGTATTCGTTGACATTGTCCTATAAATTCCAGTAAGCCTTAAATCAAAAATTGCCTGTTAACAGTATTTAAATTGAATCTGGCAAGCACCACCAGGTGGCGCCACACAGCAGTTGACATTTGAATGGATTTGAACCCCATGCACATTCATTGGGTTGGGAACATCCTAATAATTACATTAAGCTCTCTATAATGTAGCACCCATTTTAGAGACTTGGATTTTCAGGTCCCTCTTAGTGTGGAGTTTTACTATATAGACCCAAAACAGCAAACCCTAGGATTCCATAAATTTTATACCTGCCTAATCCATATCACTTGGTGACAATGGGTTTTAGCTAGTCTAGGGAAATTACACTGGCTACCAAAATAGTTTGGAAATCACCTGAAGTACCTAGCAGTGAAAATAATTTAATTTATTTTGGACCAACAATTCTCCAACAGGGGAAACATTATTATTATTATTTAATATAAAAGAGTAAGATAGTCAAAATACAGGAGAAAATGAGAACCTGAAAGACATTTGCTGACCTTTAAGAAATGATAACAAACGTCAAGGAGGAGTTCTACTAACTTGGAAGTGTTTTAAGCAAAAGAAAAACATTACAAAAGGAAGGGGTTTGTTTTTTATCCAAAGAAAATCATATTTATCTGACTTGAACAGAGCAATGATTAAAAAAAAATGTAGACAGTTTCATTAGACCAGGTTAAAGAATCCAAAATGAAAGGGAATTTAAGATTGTGGCACATCACTGCCCTAAAACAGCTGAAAGTAATGAGCTGGCTATGAAATAAAGGTAACTCAGTAGGAGGCAGATACATAAAGGAATGAGAAAAAAAGTCTTAACTAGGTAACTATAAGTGATGTACGGAATAGGAAGGGAAGGGAAGGGAAGATAAAACAATAATAAAGACAGACCACCACACACACACACACACACACACACACAAATCAGGAAAGGGAAGAAAATAGAAAAACAGCCTATAAAGAAGTACAATCTGAAGATTACAGGGAAGAAAAAGACCAGATTGAGGAAAAAATATACTAAGTAGAATAAGTGATTACAAATGGATGGACCACTATCTATAAAATCCTAGTTCCCAGAAGAAATAAAAGGCAGTGTCTCAGGAGCTGTATCAGCTCTGGAAGAGACTAGGGCTCCCCAGTCGTGGCTCCTAGTGGTCTGGTGACGTGATACCTGAAAAGAGAGGTGTCTGTCCACATGCGTGTGCCATATAATAGTGAGATGGGGACACAGTTACTACCGTAAACACATCTGTTCAAAAAGATGAGTAGGAAGCATGTAGCATCAGTAATAAAAAGCAATTCTGAAATCCAGTTGAGCATCTGGTGATAGGCCTGTGGTGAGCCTCAGTCAGCAGAAAGAGCGGCATGTAGTTGAGCAACAGGAGGACAAGCCTAAACCTGCTGGTGCTTCTACATCTGCCTGAAAGTCCCTCTCTCCAGGAATCCCCCCTGAGAGTCATGGTCCATGGGCAATGCCAGACCAGTTTGCTACCAGTCTACTATAAGATTGGAAATTGGAATAAATACTTAGAAACTTTTATAGTGATTTGATCCACCAAGTGAGTGACCAGTGGAGTACCACTGTTAACACAGCATAAAGAAATATGGGTGCTAATCAAAGCCGCATGGTGAGTAACATGTGTACAGCTGAAACATGATACAACATATGATAAGTTTAGGTAGTTGTATAACTAATAAAGCCAATTTACTATGACTTTAATTTATAGAATCATTATTTTTTTTTATCAAGCCTGTTCTTTTAAAGTTTAATAGTATTAACTACATTAGGGAAGTATAGCTTGTATTATTCATTTTAACCTTATTTGCATGTGGTAGCACAAGCTTGAGATTGTGAACACAGCAGCAGGAATAAACCAAATTATGACAATGGAAATGATTCAGAAGAAATGGAGATTAAATGAGGGTATACCAGTTTTACTTAAAAGTATGGCCTCCCCTATATTTAACATAATTGATGGTAAATTGCTAAAACAACACTGTATGATTTGTAGAAATACAATAGCTAATGAGGTGATTAAACTTTCATAACTTAAATGGCATTAGCAGAAAAAGCAAAAACACTTAAGTTCAAAACCAAAGAACTATTTGAAAGAAATTATTAAAAAGTCTACAGAAGCAGATGTTCAATATTTTACACAAGTAAATGGTGGGCTTCTTATAAAATAGCACTTTGGGTTGCTAAGACTGAGAAAACATAAACCCTTGCAAATACATTAATAAAATGCTGCATAAACATGTTTGCTTGGAAATGTTCAGTGACTGCTGCAAAGATCATAACTAAAGTACCGCTTTTCTGTGACATACCATATCTGGACATATTCAGGTATTGAGGACTAGTTAGAAGGACAGATAATGTTAGTATTTTTCATTGTAGCTTGATTGATGCACACATATTGCCATAAGGACATCTTTCACTATATGGACAATTTAAGTTTTATGAGTTTAGGATGGAAGATTTCTCCTTTTTTATTATTATTTTTTTTATTTTGAACAAACACAACTACCTCTGCACTCTATAAAATTATGACTTCTTATGTCGCAGACTAATGGGATTTGGAGGTTAAATTTTGGGTACAAATAGATTCTAACAGTGCAGCTGCAATAGCAGGAAACATTCTGGAGTCGTTACCCTAATTAAGGAGCTTGTACCAGAATGTAAAACATCACAATGCTTCCTTCATTGAAAATGTTATGTTAAAAAATAAAATCATTTTGACTAAATAATCTGCTAAGTGATGTAACAAAATTATAAATAATGTAAAGGCTAATGGGCTAAAATTTGATACTATTTTTCATTAAATGATAAAATTGGAAATGATTATATTAATAAATAACTACTATTTCAGGCTGAGCTACTAAGTTTATTGATGTTAAAGGGTCTACCAAAAATGTTTGCACTAAGAAAAGATGTGATGTTTTTGTCAGGTAAGAAACCAGTCTGATTCCAAGTGTGAACCAGATGTGAACAAAACAGCTTTATTAGTTTGTCTGATGTGTATGTCATTTTGTTAATCCTATTTCTTATGCAAGAATGATGCAACATTTTTTTCCAATGGTACAAAAAAGTCAACGAGCAAAAACAAAAGTGAGAAGTGGGAGGCTTTCAATGGATTACAATGACAGTATCAAAATTTAAGTGTTTTAAAGAGGTAGATGGTGATTCTGTTATTATATAGCTACCAAGTTCATCATAGAACACCATATAAGTTTGAAAATATGTTTTGAGTTTTTTCCATCCAAAGAAATCAGAAACCATTGATTTCACTAAACAATAATATAAACTAAACCATAACTCTACAGCATAAATTATTATTTAGAATTTCTACTGATGAAGGACTGAAGATACTTTTGAGTACAAAGTATAACTTCCTTCATTTTTAATAAACATAAAAATAACTACTCTTAGCTGGCCAAAATTGCTTTAAAAAACTTCTTACTAGAATAGAGCTTCTGGGAAGGGAGACTCAGAAAATGTGGTTTCTTTCAGAAACAAGTTACCTTTGCGTTATCCCCTGTGAGTAGACTTTCCATCAATCTGACCTATTTTAGAGAAGTTGGTAAGGAAGAAGTGAACTCATTTGTCACATTTTACGGTAAATATTGGTGGAATCAGTGTTCATTTCACTTTATCTATTAGCATCTATTTGGGGAACTGCTATTTTATTTCTGAGAGTTTTCTAGCTGTTCTGGAATTGTACTTCCCAATACCTTACCTATAGGTACACTTGATAAACAGTGTGCAAAGTTTTTTACCTTTTTTCTTTTTCTATACTATACTTGTTCTTATTATATTTATTAAAATTTATTTTATTGCTGTTGAACCAAAAAACTTTTAAAGACGAATTTAAATAAAATGTTTTAAAAATACTATTTTAATTAGTAGAGCAATTACTAAAGTTTTAACATTTATAAAAATGAAATAGTTGAATCAAAATTATTCACATTTAAAAAGTGAAAGATGCCAGCATAAACAAGCAATGTCATGAAATAAATTTTCAACAAGAATAATGACACTGGGTAATTATGACTTCAAGTACAAGAGAGAAGATCGAAAAAGAATGGCCTGAAACTCAGAGACTGGAAGTGACTCTGAAAGAGAATTTAAGTCATGATTTCCTACTGGAGAAACAGGGAGGTATCTGATCGATCTGTATTAAGTAGGGGACAGGTCATGAGGATATTAAGTTCTTCCCTCTCTTTCTCACTCTGGCACTGAGAGGTGTACTCTGGTTGGTTCCCAGCCATTCCACAAACTGGAGACTCTATCCTCATGGAGTGAGATCTCAGTATTACAGCACAACCTATGACTATACGATTCATAAGATACTTTCTTCCACTTAGGTCAGAAAAAAAGCTGATACTTTTCTTTCCATCTGTTTGGCTTCTTTGCCCATCTAATTTTGGACAGAAATCTGGCAAATGACATTTGTCATTGTCAAATCCCAGCGCCTACTAAAAAAAGGCAGTTTTGCAAGTCATAAGCTTAAAACCTGAGGGAAGATACCGTTTTCATCAAAATAACAATTTATTATTTGTCTTATACAGATATACAGAGGGTGCTAAAAAATGTATACACATTTTAAGAAAAAAACTATTAAAATTGTAATACTCAATATATATCAATAACAAAAGATGAATACAAGTCACGTGTATACATTTTTTGACACCCCCAGTATTATCGTCTTCTCTGCTTTCTCTCTCTCTCTCTCCTCTCTCTCTCTCTCTCTCTCTCTCTCTCTCTCTCTCTCTCTCTCTCTCTCTCTCATCAATTATCTATCTATCTACCACCTAATATTATAG
>NW_017731565.1:1920183-1924382 GCF_001890085.2 Hipposideros armiger | reverse complement strand
CTTCTTCTTCTTCTTCTTCTTCTTCTTCTTCTTCTTCTTCTTCTTCTTCTTCTTCTTCTTCTTCTTCTTCTTTCTCCTTTTTGAAATAGTCTTTTAGCTGAACAACACACGTTTGTTTTGGATTTAGCTTGGGAGATCTTAGTGTGCAACTTAATGCTTTTTAAGGAGCTGTTTAAGCTCTTTCCAAGGCAAGCTCCTTTGATTCTACAAAAATCCTCTATGTTAATATTCAAACTAATTTAGTGCTATAGAATCAAAAGCAGACATGTCTTATAGAAAAAAAATAACAGAGATCGGAAAGGTTTTTTTTGTCATTTTGCTTTAGCTGCATAGCCTGAATAAAATTTGTGTTTTGCCAAACATTAAAGTAACTAATATCATTAACAGGAACCATCAATATGGATTTTCCCATTAGCAGAACACACAGTGGGCCATTAGAAGAGTGCCACCATATTATAGTTGGTGAACCTCATTATCCACTGCATTTTTACCATTGGTCTATTTCCTGGCTCTTTACATGGGGATTATTAAATGTACAAGAGGCTCAGATAACTATATTTTAGTTTTTTGTCAAATGTTTATATGTCATGGATAGGGTCTTGCAGAGGAGTTGCAATTAGTTGCCAAGGAATATCAAGAATCAAATGCAATTGTTAGTATTTAAGGTTTTTCTGTTTATTTCTGCAAATGCAGAGTATAAACACTGTCAGTTCAAAGTAAACTTCATAGTATGTATAATTTTCAAAGATGGTAGTCCTCTAAATTTTTGCTCAACAAATAGTTCAAAACACATGGCACAGTGTAAGATTTTCAGTCAGTTCTTTGGTGCGAAGACTGCCATGTGTGAAGAATTAAGCAACTGTCTTGCCCTCTCGCCCCTTCAAAACTAATTAGAAACTTCCATTAAAGAGCCTCACATCTAATGGAGACTTACAAGTGAAGAAAACGAGCCTAAACAGAATGAATGCAATCCCAGTTGTGAAGGATACAAATTCTGAGTTTCATATTTAGAATAAACAGGAAAACACAAACAACATGATTTTGAGAGAAGATAATAAAAGCACAGTGTGGGAGACACAAGCTACTGTTCTGCAAGATGCTGTTTTGAGTGATGTTCAGAGGATTTTGATTGGAAGCAATCATTTGTCTCAGTCACTTGAGAACTATTTACTAACATTGGCCTCCCTGCCAAATATGTTTGCCTCATTCCCACTGATGTGATTAGGAAACTAATTCCATCTAATGATGATTCCCAGTTAGTGACAAATACCACTTGCTCTATAGATTTATTAAAATCCTCCCCTCGCCACCTTCAAGACAAAGGTAAGAGTACAGAGTCGCTGTTTACCCGTGAAATGTGTTTTCTTTATAAGAGAAGGTGATGTTAGTATTTGCTCAAAGGTTGTTACCTTATTCCCTCCCTCCATACTCCACCTTCTCTTTCGTCTTCTACTTCCCTCTTCATCCTCCTTTTTCTTTATCATCATTTAGACACACTTCATACCCTGAGAGATGAGTATTTGTAAGGTCTTCACAAAATAATCATGACTATCCCTTCTGTCAGTAAACTACAATTCTAGGGGACCTGGGACAGAAATAGGGCATATTATAAGAATATTAAGAATAATAGAAATGGACTGTCTGCTGGATTTGATAGAGATTTAGGAGGTAGTTTGTATAGTATAGTAGATAGAGCACTCATTAGTCTAAGTGTTAACAGTTTCTAGGGCCTGGTCCTTGCTGTATAAGTAATGAGCTATACTACTAAAAATTTTATTTTTCTTGCCCTAAAGATGGAAGAAAGAAAATAATACAAAATGTGGTAAGTGCTATGACAGAAATGCAAACTATTTGCTATGAGAATACATAGGGGAATAGGGGAGAAATCATGGAAAAAATGACATCAGAACTGGGCCTTGAAAATTATGATGAATTCTAGTAATCAGAAAAGAGGACAGGAAGAGAGGCATTTTAAGTTGAGACTACAACATCTGCATAGGAAAACATAAACTATTTTTCAGTAATGGCAAAATGCTTAGTTCAACAAAGGCATAGAATGTCCTTCTCAAAATGTGTAGTATTTGGTAACTCCGAGTGGCCTCTCAAGTGATGCTAAATTTTCTTGGAAATTTAAAAATTCAGGGGAATACATTTAATGTTGCAAATTAGAACTGAAGTACCGTATTTGCCGGCGTATAAGACGACTGGGCGTATAAGACGTCCCCCTAACATTTCCACTCAAAATACAGAGTTTGTTATATGGGCAGTCTATCTGAAGTGTACCTGGCGTATAAGACGACCCCCCACTTGGAGGCANCTCTCTCTCTCTCTCTCTCTCTCTCTCTCTCTCTCTCTCTCTCTCTCTCTCTCTCATCAATTATCTATCTATCTACCACCTAATATTATAGTTTTGAGGCTGCTATACATACACCAAGAGTTGTGTC
The DNA here is from genome assembly GCF_001890085.2 of Hipposideros armiger. Classification (NCBI taxonomy): domain Eukaryota; kingdom Metazoa; phylum Chordata; class Mammalia; order Chiroptera; family Hipposideridae; genus Hipposideros; species Hipposideros armiger. Next base: position 1,921,938 of record NW_017731565.1, on the reverse strand, counting down.
ATAAATACTTTTGATAACACTCTCACGCATGTTTTGTTATAGAACCAATGTCATGTTTTACAATTTATCCTGTTGCAAAATACAACGTTGTTACTCTGATCTCCAAAATATTCTTGTGTCACACGGAGAGTTCTTCTGTGCTTACCTGTTACCACAGTGATTGTCATAGAATGAAAAATAAGTCCATCATTCCAACTACTTTAACACAGACTTTTAAATACAGATTTGTCATACTCTGCTCCATTCACAGGGGTTCTTGTCAACTTGCATTATATGTGAATAACACAAAGACTTAAAGACATTTCCCTCTAGTTAAATGAGAAAACCTAACACTTTTCTAGAGCATACAGGATTAATCACACACAATAATTATGCAAAGTGATAACACATTTATAAAAAAAGAATATACACACCATTAAACAAACAGTGGCAGAAACTTCTAGGGAGAAGGAAAGTAAACATGAATTGGTGATGATAATGGGGGAAGGCAAAGACACCTAGAAATGTAAATTCCCATTTTCCCTGGTGAAATATTTTGGGTCTAAGGATTTCAGTGTTCTGGTTCTTCTGGGTCTGTGCTGGCCCCTGTTGTCAGTGAATTATCAACAGGAAAGCATTTGGCTTTGACAGTCCCGATAGCCTGGCACATAGAGCAGGTTACTAAGCATCTTGTCTTTCGTTTTCAATTTTATGCTTTTAAACACTTCTTGATGCCAAAGGAGTCAAGTGAGACTGTAATCCAGAGGAAGAATTTTTAATACCACAAAACAGAATTAAATGAACATACCATTTTAATAGTGTGTTTCTGTTTGCAAAAGCTGCTCCCACTGTACCAGAAAGTATGATGGGTGAGGGATTTCTCTGATTAACCCACATGCTATGTTAAAAGAAGTGCCCATCTTGCATTTGATTTTGTCAGTGGAAAGCACTAAAACCAAACCAATGAGGCAAAGAAACTTTTGGTTTTCACCAATTGTTTCGTTGAAATGAGATGCATGGTCACTTTATAATTTATATTGTCCCTTATATTCACAAAATGATGGTCTGTGCATTCCTTTTGTTGCCTCAGGTTTTCTTTGAGTGCTGGTAAGTTCACCTGCCAGTTCCTCCCATTGAATGGTTAAACATATACATGATTCACCACCAGTGTCCATCATGGTCTCTTGCATATTTCTCCAGATGATGGGTGGGTGAATGTGGTTAGAAGTGTTCACTCTCTCTTGGAGTCACTGGCATTTCTAGTAGTGAGAGAGATAAAGCTGGATGCTGTAGTCATGATTTATTAATCCTGTTGACTTGAGAAACAACCTGTGTCCCTGTGTGCACTCTGGAACTTAAAGTTTTCTATTCTCTGAGAAAGGGTTTCTCCACCATTATGCATAAATACATTTCTCTGAGAGATTCCATATTTTGAGACAGAAATCCAATTACATGTACTAATCATGCCATCCTACACGATTACTCCATCACATTAAAACTTTTAGATACAGTGGAAGCTCTGAGTTGGGAACCAAGAACTTTAGGTTATAATCTCGGCTTTACTTCTAACTAGCTATATGGTTTGGGGCAGGCTAACTATCTACTCTAAGTCTCAGTCTTTTGCCTCATAAAAAGATGAAGACATGTAGACAATGCATCTAAGTGATTCAAATGAGATGCATGACAAAAGGGTGTGCGGATTTTGGTAGCAGTTGGGCCCAAGCCCAGCTTAAGGATGTGCAAATCCTTCTTCTTCCTCTTCCTCTTCCTCTTCCT